>NC_092811.1:94757422-95057422 GCF_040954645.1 Diabrotica undecimpunctata
GATGCTTTAAATAGATTCGTTGTTGTTGTGGAGAACCATTTCCTCAGGTTTTTCCACCATGATATTCTCCTTCTCCCAATTCCTCGCTTTCCGAATACTTTACCCTGTAGGATTACCTTCAGTAATCTGTATTTAGTGCTGTTTCTCATTATATGTCCGAGATTCCTTATAATAAGCTTTAATTTCCTTTGCCAAATTAAAATATAGATGTCTTCCTAAATACATGTTCGCCTACGGCTTTGGTAAATAGTACTTATTCTGGAATAAAAATCAGTCAGCAGTGTTCGGTCCATAGCAACATTCAACACGTAACAAAAACGATAAAGAAGTCATTTTAAATATATCGAATGTAATGCTTGTAATATTACAATGTCTTTCCTTGTTAGATATTTCTCAGATATACTTTTACCTTATATCTTTGATATATATTTTCTAGTGTCATTCGTTGTGTTTTAATTACGTTGTCACGTTGAATATAATAATACAGGGAAGTTAAAAGGTTTTGTATTATATAATGTAGTGTGTAGTCTGTTTTGGAGTATGTTTGATTATAGGAAATTATTATGTTAAAGTACTTGTTGGTTTTGATGAAGTGGTTTAAGAGTTATTGCATATCGTTTTCGTTGCTTATTACTAGTACACACTTCTCTGATTTTGTATTACCTTATTTTAGGCATTATAAAACAAGTTTTAATTTGTCTTTCTTCTTAGATAAAAACTTTGCCCCTATAGATACTCACAGACAGCTGGTAAATGGTATTCTAGCGGAAAGCTTCAGTGATAAGATCAAAAAATTTTGAGTAAATTATTTCCTCCATATAACTGAGTCATCTATATCACTTAATGTCTTTTCTTATTTGTTAATTTTTCAGCTCTACTTTTACCTTAAATCTTTGATGTATATCTTTGGTATTATATGTTGCATCATCATATTGTCACGTTGGACATAATACCTGGAACAGTTTTGTGTTTTATTATGTTTGATAAATGGAAATTTATACCTTATTTAAGGCACTTTCTTTTTATTTCGTCATTAATAATATTAAATAAAACAAGTTTCAATTTGTCCTTCTTCCTAGATTAAAATCTGACCCTATAGCTCAAGACAGCTGGTAAATGGTATTCTAGAAAAAACCTTTTTCTTTCACTTGCCTCATTAAGTCTCACTAAATATAGCGTCGGTGCATGATCATCCCGACCTAAAACTTTGTTGTTCTTCTGCTAGTGTTATAGTTTCATTCAATTTATTTGTTCTCACTTGGTTGTTAATTTTAGTGTTGTGTTTAAGAAATTAATTTTTCCGTAATTTCTGGATCAGATTTTTCTCCCTTTTTGAGAGAGCTTTTAGGATGCTTGATCTCCATTCTTGAGAAATTCTGCTTTGTTCTATTATTTTTTGGATTAGTTTTAGTAGTTGTTTGGTCAGGTCTGGTCATCCGTACTTTAGGAGTTCGTTAGGTAATCTGTCCTCTCCTGGTGATTTTCTATTTTTGTGTTTTGTTATGTTTCCATATTAGAAATTAGAAAGTATTTTGTGGTATAATTAAGTGGTGTTAGAGCTAGTGCATAACAGTATTGTTGCTTGTTTCTAAAACATACTTCTCTGATTTTGTGTTTTTTCATTTTCGAGAAAAACAAAATCTTCTATCTCAAGATAAATTTGAAAATAATACATGGAAATTAAAAGGTTTTGTTCTTCTTCTCTTCTTCTTCATCTTTTTATATAGACATGACTCTGTCTGTTTTTCAATGTGATTCCATCGTTTTCGTGGCCTTCCTACTGATCGTCTTCCTATTGGGGAACCGTCTTTTGCCGTCTTTACTACTCTTATTGTTGTCATTTGGCTTATATGATCGTTTCATTATAGTTTTTGTTTTCTTACCCAGATTGTGATGTTCTCCACCTTGCAACTACGTTGTATATCTGTACTTCTAGCTCTGTCCATAGTATCTTACCATCAATTTTTCTGTGTTTTCATCTCTGATGTTTATAACCTCCTTTTTGTCCTCTTTGTGCCAAGTCTTGTTTCAGCCGCGTATGTCAATATTGGTTTGATGACTGTTTTGTAAATTCTGCTTTTATGTTGTAAATTATTGTATATGTATTATGTAAATTTTAGTGTTGTGTTTAAGAAACTAATTCCTCTATAATTTTCCAGGTCCGATTTGTCTCCCTTTTTGAAGGGAGGTATTAGGATGCTTGATCTCAATTCTTGAGAATTCTGTTTTCTTCTAAATTTTTTTGGAATAGTTTTATTAGTTGTTATTAGTTCTTTGGTCAGATCTGGTCCTGCGTACTTTAGGAGTTCGTTCGGTATTCTGTACTCTCCTGGTGGTTTTCTATTTTTGTGTTTTGTTATGTTTATATATTAGAAATTATTATGATGAAGTATTTTGTGGTTTAATTAAAGTGGTGTTAGAACTAGTGCATGACAATATTGTTGTTTGTTTCTAAAACATACTTCTCTGATTTTGCATAACCTAATCTTAGGCATTTTCTTATTATTTCGTCATTAATAATATTAAATAAAACAAGTTTCAATTTGTCATTCTTCCTAGATTAAATATCTGACCCTATAGATGCTCACAGACAGCTGCTAAATGGTATTCTAGAAAAAACCTTCAGTGTTAAGCCAGTCGCCGGCGCTCGGTCCACAGCGACATTCGACGCCTAAATGTTTCAATAGAAACCTAAGACTGGTGAAAAACGCTGAATCTTTCTTTTGGAATATCAGTTATCTCAGCTCTTTGTGTAGTGTCTTTTTCATTTTCGAGAAAAACAAAATCTTCTATCTCAAGATAAAGTTGAAAATTATACATGGAAATTAAAAGGTTTTGTTCTTCTTCTCTTCTTCTCATATTTTATATAGACATGACTCTGTCTGTTTTTCAATGTGATTCCATCGTTTTCGTGGCCTTCCTACTGATCGTCTTCCTATTGGGGAACCGTCTCTTGCCGTCTTACTACTCTTATTGTTGTCATTCGGCTTATATGATAGTTTCATTATAGTTTTCGATTTTTTACCCAGTTTGTGATGTTCTCCACCTTGCAACTACGTTGTATATCTGTACTTCTAGCTCTGTCCCATAGTATCTTACCATCAATTTTTCTGTGTTTTCATCTCTGATGTTTATAACATCCGTTTTGTCCTCTTTGTGCCAAGTCTTGTTTCAGCCGCGTATGTCATTATTGGTCTGATGACTGTTTTGTAAATTCTGCCTTTTATGTTGTAAATTATTGTATATGTATTATGTAAATTTTAGTGTTGTGTTTAAGAAACTAATTCCTCTATAATTTTCCAGGTCCGATTTGTCTCCCTTTTTGAAGGGAGGTATTAGGATGCTTGATCTCAATTCTTGAGGAATTCTGTTTTCTTCTAAAATTTTTTGGATTAGTTTTATTAGTTGTTATTAGTTGTTTGGTCAGATCGGATCCTCCGTACTTTAGGAGTTCGATCGGTATTCTGTACTCTCCTGGTGATTTTCTATTTTTGTGTTTTGTTATGTTTGAATATTAGAAATTATTATGATGAAGTATTTTGTGGTTTAATTAAAGTGGTGTTAGAACTAGTGCATGACAATCTTGTTGCTTGTTTCTAAAACATACTTCTCTGATTTTGCATAACCTAATCTTAGGCATTTTCTTATTATTTCGTCATTAATAATATTAAATAAAACAAGTTTCAATTTGTCATTCTTCCTAGATTAAATATCTGACCCTATAGATGCTCACAGACAGCTGCTAAATGGTATTCTAGAAAAACCTTCAGTGGTAAGCCAGTCGCCGGCGCTCGGTCCACAGCGACATTCGACGCCTAAATGTTTCAACAGAAACCTAAGACTGGTGAAAACGCTGAATCTTTCTTTTGGAATATCAGTTATCTCAGCTCTTTGTGTAGTGTCTTTTTCATTTTCGAGAAAAACAATATCTTCATATCTTCTATCTCAGATAAAGTTGAAAATTATACATGGAAATTAAAAGGTTTTGTTCTTCTTCTCTTCTTCTTCATCTTTTTATATAGACATGACTCTGTCTGTTTTTCAATGTGATTCCATCGTTTTCGTGGCCTTCCTACTGATCGTCTTTCTATTGGGGAACCGTCTCTTGCCGTCTTTACTATATTATTGTTGTCATTCGGCTTATATGATCGTTTCATTATAGTTTTCGATTTCTTACCCAGTTTGTGATGTTCTCCACCTTGCAACTACGTTGTATATCTGTACTTCTAGCTCTGTCCCATAGTATCTTACCATCAATTTTTCTGTGTTTTCATCTCTGATGTTTATAACATCCTTTTTGTCCTCTTTGTGCCAAGTCTTGTTTCAGCCCCGTATGTCATTATTGGTCTGATGACTGTTTTGTAAATTCTGCCTTTTATGTTCTAAATTATTGTATATGTATTATGTAAATTTTAGTGTTGTGTTTAAGAAACTAATTCCTCTATAATTTTCCAGTCCGATTTGTCTCCCTTTTTGAAGGAGGTATTAGGATGCTTGATCTCAATTCTTGAGGAATTCTGTTTTCTTCTAAAATTTTTTGGATTAGTTTTATTAGTTGTTATTAGTTGTTTGGTCAGATCGGATCCTCCGTACTTTAGGAGTTCGATCGGTATTCTGTACTCTCCTGGTGATTTTCTATTTTTGTGTTTTGTTATGTTTGAATATTAGAAATTATTATGATGAAGTATTTTGTGGTTTAATTAAAGTGGTGTTAGAACTAGTGCATGACAATCTTGTTGCTTGTTTCTAAAACATACTTCTCTGATTTTGCATAAGCTAATCTTAGGCATTTTCTTATTATTTCGTCATTAATAATATTAAATAAAACAAGTTTCAATTTGTCATTCTTCCTAGATTAAATATCTGACCCTATAGATGCTCACAGACAGCTGCTAAATGGTATTCTAGAAAAAACCTTCAGTGGTAAGCCAGTCGCCGGCGCTCGGTCCACAGCGACATTCGACGCCTAAATGTTTCAACAGAAACCTAAGACTGGTGAAAACGCTGAATCTTTCTTTTGGAATATCAGTTATCTCGGCTCTCTGTGTAGTGTCTTTTTCATTTTCGAGAAAACAATATCTTCATATCTTCTATCTCAAGATAAAGTTGAAAATTATTCATGGAAATTAAAAGGTTTTGTTCTTCTTCTCTTCTTCTTCATATTTTTATATAGACATGACTCTGTCTGTTTTTCAATGTGATTCCATCGTTTTCGTGGCCTTCCTACTGATCGTCTTTCTATTGGGAACCGTCTCTTGCCGTCTTTACTATATTATTGTTGTCATTCGGCTTATATGATCGTTTCATTATAGTTTTCGATTTCTTACCCAGTTTGTGATGTTCTCCACCTTGCAACTACGTTGTATATCTGTACTTCTAGCTCTGTCCCATAGTATCTTACCATCAATTTTTCTGTGTTTTCATCTCTGATGTTTATAACATCCGTTTTGTCCTCTTTGTGCCAAGTCTTGTTTCAGCCGCGTATGTCATTATTGGTCTGATGACTGTTTTGTAAATTCTGCCTTTTATGTTGTAAATTATTGTATATGTATTATGTAAATTTTAGTGTTGTGTTTAAGAAACTAATTCCTCTATAATTTTCCAGGTCCGATTTGTCTCCCTTTTTGAAGGGAGGTATTAGGATGCTTGATCTCAATTCTTGAGGAATTCTGTTTTCTTCTAAAATTTTTTGGATTAGTTTTATTAGTTGTTATTAGTTGTTTGGTCAGATCGGATCCTCCGTACTTTAGGAGTTCGATCGGTATTCTGTACTCTCCTGGTGATTTTCTATTTTTGTGTTTGTTATGTTTGAATATTAGAAATTATTATGATGAAGTATTTTGTGGTTTAATTAAAGTGGTGTTAGAACTAGTGCATGACAATCTTGTTGCTTGTTTCTAAAACATACTTCTGTGATTTTGCATAACCTAATCTTAGGCATTTTCTTATTATTTCGTCATTAATAATATTAAATAAAACAAGTTTCAATTTGTCATTCTTCCTAGATTAAATATCTGACCCTATAGATGCTCACAGACAGCTGCTAAATGGTATTCTAGAAAAAACCTTTAGTGTTAAGCCAGTCGCCGGCGCTCGGTCCACAGCGACATTCGACGCCTTAATGTTTCAATAGAAACCTAAGACTGGTGAAAACGCTGAATCTTTCTTTTGGAATATCAGTTATCTCAGCTCTTTGTGTAGTGTCTTTTTCATTTTCGAGAAAAACAATATCTTCATATCTTCTATCTCAAGATAAAGTTGAAAATAATACATGGAAATTAAAAGGTTTTGTTCTTCTTCTCTTCTTCTTCATCTTTTTATATAGACATGACTCTGTCTGTTTTTAAATGTGATTCCATCGTTTTCGTGGCCTTCCTACTGATCGTCTTTCTATTGGGGAACCGTCTCTTGCCGTCTTTACTATATTATTGTTGTCATTCGGCTTATATGATCGTTTCATTATAGTTTTCGATTTCTTACCCAGTTTGTGATGTT
Organism: Diabrotica undecimpunctata; assembly: GCF_040954645.1. Taxonomy (NCBI): domain Eukaryota; kingdom Metazoa; phylum Arthropoda; class Insecta; order Coleoptera; family Chrysomelidae; genus Diabrotica; species Diabrotica undecimpunctata. The sequence goes on from NC_092811.1 coordinate 94,763,918, forward strand.
CTCCACCTTGCAACTACGTTGTATATCTGTACTTCTAGCTCTGTCCCATAGTATCTTACCATCAATTTTTCTGTGTTTTCATCTCTGATGTTTATAACATCCTTTTTGTCCTCTTTGTGCCAAGTCTTGTTTCAGCCGCGTATGTCATTATTTGTCTGATGACTGTTTTGTAAATTCTGCCTTTTATGTTGTAAATTATTGTATATGTATTATGTAAATTTTAGTGTTGTGTTTAAGAAACTAATTCCTCTAACATTTTCCAGGTCCGATTTGTCTCCCTTTTTGAAGGGAGGTATTAGGATGCTTGATCTCAATTCTTGAGGAATTCTGTTTTCTTCTAAAATTTTTTGGATTAGTTTTATTAGTTGTTATTAGTTGTTTGGTCAGATCGGATCCTCCGTACTTTAGGAGTTCGATCGGTATTCTGTACTCTCCTGGTGATTTTCTATTATTGTGTTTTGTTATGTTTGAATATTAGAAATTATTATGATGAAGCATTTTGTGGTTTAATTAAAGTGGTGTTAGAACTAGTGCATGACAATCTTGTTGCTTCTTTCTAAAACATACTTCTCTGATTTTGCATAACCTAATCTTAGGCATTTTCTTATTGTTTCGTCATTAATAATATTAAATAAAACAAGTTTCAATTTGTCATTCTTCCTAGATTAAATATCTGACCCTATAGATGCTCACAGACAGCTGCTAAATGGTATTCTAGAAAAAACCTTCAGTGGTAAGCCAGTCGCCGGCGCTCGGTCCACAGCGACATTCGACGCCTAAATGTTTCAACAGAAACCTAAGACTGGTGAAAACGCTGAATCTTTCTTTTGGAATATCAGTTATCTCGGCTCTCTGTGTAGTGTCTTTTTCATTTTCGAGAAAAACAATATCTTCATATCTTCTATCTCAAGATAAAGTTGAAAATTATACATGGAAATTAAAAGGTTTTGTTCTTCTTCTCTTCTTCTTCATCTTTTTATATAGACATGACTCTGTCTGTTTTTCAATGTGATTCCATCGTTTTCGTGGCCTTCCTACTGATCGTCTTCCTATTGGGGAACCGTCTCTTGCCGTCTTTACTACTCTTATTGTTGTCATTCGGCTTATATGATAGTTTCATTATAGTTTTCGATTTCTTACCCAGTTTGTGATGTTCTCCACCTTGCAACTACGTTGTATATCTGTACTTCTAGCTCTGTCCCATAGTATCTTACCATCAATTTTTCTGTGTTTTCATCTCTGATGTTTATAACATCCGTTTTGTCCTCTTTGTGCCAAGTCTTGTTTCAGCCGCGTATGTCATTATTGGTCTGATGACTGTTTTGTAAATTCTGCCTTTTATGTTGTAAATTATTGTATATGTATTATGTAAATTTTAGTGTTGTGTTTAAGAAACTAATTCCTCTATAATTTTCCAGGTCCGATTTGTCTCCCTTTTTGAAGGGAGGTATTAGGATGCTTGATCTCAATTCTTGAGGAATTCTGTTTTCTTCTAAAATTTTTTGGATTAGTTTTATTAGTTGTTATTAGTTGTTTGGTCAGATCGGATCCTCCGTACTTTAGGAGTTCGATCGGTATTCTGTACTCTCCTGGTGATTTTCTATTATTGTGTTTTGTTATGTTTGAATATTAGAAATTATTATGATGAAGCATTTTGTGGTTTAATTAAAGTGGTGTTAGAACTAGTGCATGACAATCTTGTTGCTTGTTTCTAAAACATACTTCTCTGATTTTGCATAACCTAATCTTAGGCATTTTCTTATTGTTTCGTCATTAATAATATTAAATAAAACAAGTTTCAATTTGTCATTCTTCCTAGATTAAATATCTGACCCTATAGATGCTCACAGACAGCTGCTAAATGGTATTCTAGAAAAAACCTTCAGTGGTAAGCCAGTCGCCGGCGCTCGGTCCACAGCGACATTCGACGCCTAAATTTTTCAACAGAAACCTAAGACTGGTGAAAACGCTGAATCTTTCTTTTGGAATATCAGTTATCTCGGCTCTCTGTGTAGTGTCTTTTTCATTTTCGAGAAAAACAATATCTTCATATCTTCTATCTCAAGATAAAGTTGAAAATTATACATGGAAATTAAAAGGTTTTGTTCTTCTTCTCTTCTTCTTCATCTTTTTATATAGACATGACTCTGTCTGTTTTTCAATGTGATTCCATCGTTTTCGTGGCCTTCCTATTGATCGTCTTCCTATTGGGGAACCGTCTCTTGCCGTCTTTACTACTCTTATTGTTGTCATTCGGCTTATATGATAGTTTCATTATAGTTTTCGATTTCTTACCCAGTTTGTGATGTTCTCCACCTTGCAACTACGTTGTATATCTGTACTTCTAGCTCTGTCCCATAGTATCTTACCATCAATTTTTCTGTGTTTTCATCTCTGATGTTTATAACATCCTTTTTGTCCTCTTCGTGCCAAGTCTTGTTTCAGCCGCGTATGTCATTATTGGTCTGATGACTGTTTTTTTGTAAATTCTGCCTTTTAGGTTGTAAATTATTGTATATGTATTATGTAAATTTTAGTGTTGTGTTTAAGAAACTAATTCCTCTATAATTTTCCAGGTCCGATTTGTCTCCCTTTTTGAAGGGAGGTATTAGGATGCTTGATCTCAATTCTTGAGGAATTCTGTTTTCTTCTAAAATTTTTTGGATTAGTTTTATTAGTTGTTATTAGTTGTTTGGTCAGATCGGATCCTCCGTACTTTAGGAGTTCGATCGGTATTCTGTACTCTCCTGGTGATTTTCTATTATTGTGTTTTGTTATGTTTGAATATTAGAAATTATTATGATGAAGCATTTTGTGGTTTAATTAAAGTGGTGTTAGAACTAGTGCATGACAATCTTGTTGCTTGTTTCTAAAACATACTTCTCTGATTTTGCATAACCTAATCTTAGGCATTTTCTTATTGTTTCGTCATTAATAATATTAAATAAAACAAGTTTCAATTTGTCATTCTTCCTAGATTAAATATCTGACCCTATAGATGCTCACAGACAGCTGCTAAATGGTATTCTAGAAAAAACCTTCAGTGTTAAGCCAGTCGCCGGCGCTCGGTCCACAGCGACATTCGACGCCTAAATGTTTCAATAGAAACCTAAGACTGGTGAAAACGCTGAATCTTTCTTTTGGAATATCAGTTATCTCAGCTCTTTGTGTAGTGTCTTTTTCATTTTCGAGAAAAACAAAATCTTCTATCTCAAGATAAAGTTGAAAATTATACATGGAAATTAAAAGGTTTTGTTCTTCTTCTCTTCTTCTTCATATTTTTATATAGACATGACTCTGTCTGTTTTTCAATGTGATTCCATCGTTTTCGTGGCCTTCCTACTGATCGTCTTTCTATTGGGGAACCGTCTCTTGCCGTCTTTACTATATTATTGTTGTCATTCGGCTTATATGATCGTTTCATTATAGTTTTCGATTTCTTACCCAGTTTGTGATGTTCTCCACCTTGCAACTACGTTGTATATCTGTACTTCTAGCTCTGTCCCATAGTATCTTACCATCAATTTTTCTGTGTTTTCATCTCTGATGTTTATAACATCCGTTTTGTCCTCTTTGTGCCAAGTCTTGTTTCAGCCGCGTATGTCATTATTGGTCTGATGACTGTTTTGTAAATTCTGCCTTTTATGTTGTAAATTATTGTATATGTATTATGTAAATTTTAGTGTTGTGTTTAAGAAACTAATTCCTCTATAATTTTCCAGGTCCGATTTGTCTCCCTTTTTGAAGGGAGGTATTAGGATGCTTGATCTCAATTCTTGAGGAATTCTGTTTTCTTCTAAAATTTTTTGGATTAGTTTTATTAGTTGTTATTAGTTGTTTGGTCAGATCGGATCCTCCGTACTTTAGGAGTTCGATCGGTATTCTGTACTCTCCTGGTGATTTTCTATTATTGTGTTTTGTTATGTTTGAATATTAGAAATTATTATGATGAAGCATTTTGTGGTTTAATTAAAGTGGTGTTAGAACTAGTGCATGACAATCTTGTTGCTTGTTTCTAAAACATACTTCTCTGATTTTGCATAACCTAATCTTAGGCATTTTCTTATTGTTTCGTCATTAATAATATTAAATAAAACAAGTTTCAATTTGTCATTCTTCCTAGATTAAATATCTGACCCTATAGATGCTCACAGACAGCTGCTAAATGGTATTCTAGAAAAAACCTTCAGTGGTAAGCCAGTCGCCGGCGCTCGGTCCACAGCGACATTCGACGCCTAAATTTTTCAACAGAAACCTAAGACTGGTGAAAACGCTGAATCTTTCTTTTGGAATATCAGTTATCTCAGCTCTTTGTGTAGTGTCTTTTTCATTTTCGAGAAAAACAATATCTTCATATCTTCTATCTCAAGATAAAGTTGAAAATAATACATGGAAATTAAAAGGTTTTGTTCTTCTTCTCTTCTTTTTCATCTTTTTATATAGACATGACTCTGTCTGTTTTTCAATGTGATTCCATCGTTTTCGTGGCCTTCCTACTGATCGTCTTTCTATTGGGGAACCGTCTCTTGCAGTCTTTACTATATTATTGTTGTCATTCGGCTTATATGATCGTTTCATTATAGTTTTCGATTTCTTACCCAGTTTGTGATGTTCTCCACCTTGCAACTACGTTGTATATCTGTACTTCTAGCTCTGTCCCATAGTATCTTACCATCAATTTTTCTGTGTTTTCATCTCTGATGTTTATAACATCCTTTTTGTCCTCTTTGTGCCAAGTCTTGTTTCAGCCGCGTATGTCATTATTTGTCTGATGACTGTTTTGTAAATTCTGCCTTTTATGTTGTAAATTATTGTATATGTATTATGTAAATTTTAGTGTTGTGTTTAAGAAACTAATTCCTCTATAATTTTCCAGGTCCGATTTGTCTCCCTTTTTGAAGGGAGGTATTAGGATGCTTGATCTCAATTCTTGAGGAATTCTGTTTTCTTCTAAAATTTTTTGGATTAGTTTTATTAGTTGTTATTAGTTGTTTGGTCAGATCGGATCCTCCGTACGTTAGGAGTTCGATCGGTATTCTGTACTCTCCTGGTGATTTTCTATTATTGTGTTTTGTTATGTTTGAATATTAGAAATTATTATGATGAAGCATTTTGTGGTTTAATTAAAGTTGTGTTAGAACTAGTGCATGACAATCTTGTTGCTTGTTTCTAAAACATACTTCTCTGATTTTGCATAACCTAATCTTAGGCATTTTCTTATTGTTTCGTCATTAATAATATTAAATAAAACAAGTTTCAATTTGTCATTCTTCCTAGATTAAATATCTGACCCTATAGATGCTCACAGACAGCTGCTAAATGGTATTCTAGAAAAAACTTTCAGTGGTAAGCCAGTCGCCGGCGCTCGGTCCACAGCGACATTCGACGCCTAAATGTTTCAACAGAAACCTAAGACTGGTGAAAACGCTGAATCTTTCTTTTGGAATATCAGTTATCTCGGCTCTCTGTGTAGTGTCTTTTTCATTTTCGAGAAAAACAATATCTTCATATCTTCTATCTCAAGATAAAGTTGAAAATTATACATGGAAATTAAAAGGTTTTGTTCTTCTTCTCTTCTTCTTCATCTTTTTATATAGACATGACTCTGTCTGTTTTTCAATGTGATTCCATCGTTTTCGTGGCCTTCCTACTGATCGTCTTCCTATTGGGGAACCGTCTCTTGCCGTCTTTACTACTCTTATTGTTGTCATTCGGCTTATATGATAGTTTCATTATAGTTTTCGATTTCTTACCCAGTTTGTGATGTTCTCCACCTTGCAACTACGTTGTATATCTGTACTTCTAGCTCTGTCCCATAGTATCTTACCATCAATTTTTTTGTGTTTTCATCTCTGATGTTTATAACATCCGTTTTGTCCTCTTTGTGCCAAGTCTTGTTTCAGCCGCGTATGTCAATATTGGTCTGATGACTGTTTTGTAAATTCTGCCTTTTATGTTGTAAATTATTGTATATGTATTATGTAAATTTTAGTGTTGTGTTTAAGAAACTAATTCCTCTATAATTTTCCAGGTCCGATTTGTCTCCCTTTTTGAAGGGAGGTATTAGGATGCTTGATCTCAATTCTTGAGGAATTCTGTTTTCTTCTAAAATTTTTTGGATTAGTTTTATTAGTTGTTATTAGTTGTTTGGTCAGATCGGATCCTCCGTACTTTAGGAGTTCGATCGGTATTCTGTACTCTCCTGGTGATTTTCTATTTTTGTGTTTTGTTATGTTTGAATATTAGAAATTATTATGATGAAGTATTTTGTGGTTTAATTAAAGTGGTGTTAGAACTAGTGCATGACAATCTTGTTGCTTGTTTCTAAAACATACTTCTGTGATTTTGCATAACCTAATCTTAGGCATTTTCTTATTATTTCGTCATTAATAATATTAAATAAAACAAGTTTCAATTTGTCGTTCTTCCTAGATTAAATATCTGACCCTATAGATGCTCACAGACAGCTGCTAAATGGTATTCTAGAAAAAACCTTTAGTGTTAAGCCAGTCGCTGGCGCTCGGTCCACAGCGACATTCGACGCCTAAATGTTTCAATAGAAACCTAAGACTGGTGAAAACGCTGAATCTTTCTTTTGGAATATCAGTTATCTCAGCTCTTTGTGTAGTGTCTTTTTCATTTTCGAGAAAAACAATATCTTCATATCTTCTATCTCAAGATAAAGTTGAAAATAATACATGGAAATTAAAAGGTTTTGTTCTTCTTCTCTTCTTCTTCATCTTTTTATATAGACATGACTCTGTCTGTTTTACAATGTGATTCCATCGTTTTCGTGGCCTTCCTACTGATCGTCTTTCTATTGGGGAACCGTCTCTTGCCGTCTTTACTATATTATTGTTGTCATTCGGCTTATATGATCGTTTCATTATAGTTTTCGATTTCTTATCCAGTTTGTGATGTTCTCCACCTTGCAACTACGTTGTATATCTGTACTTCTAGCTCTGTCCCATAGTATCTTACCATCAATTTTTCTGTGTTTTCATCTCTGATGTTTATAACATCCTTTTTGTCCTCTTTGTGCCAAGTCTTGTTTCAGCCGCGTATGTCATTATTTGTCTGATGACTGTTTTGTAAATTCTGCCTTTTATGTTGTAAATTATTGTATATGTATTATGTAAATTTTAGTGTTGTGTTTAAGAAACTAATTCCTCTATAATTTTCCAGGTCCGATTTGTCTCCCTTTTTGAAGGGAGGTATTAGGATGCTTGATCTCAATTCTTGAGGAATTCTGTTTTCTTCTAAAATTTTTTGGATTAGTTTTATTAGTTGTTATTAGTTGTTTGGTCAGATCGGATCCTCCGTACTTTAGGAGTTCGATCGGTATTCTGTACTCTCCTGGTGATTTTCTATTATTGTGTTTTGTTATGTTTGAATATTAGAAATTATTATGATGAAGCATTTTGTGGTTTAATTAAAGTTGTGTTAGAATTAGTGCATGACAATCTTGTTGCTTGTTTCTAAAACATACTTCTCTGATTTTGCATAACCTAATCTTAGGCATTTTCTTATTGTTTCGTCATTAATAATATTAAATAAAACAAGTTTCAATTTGTCATTCTTCCTAGATTAAATATCTGACCCTATAGATGCTCACAGACAGCTGCTAAATGGTATTCTAGAAAAAACCTTCAGTGGTAAGCCAGTCGCCGGCGCTCGGTCCACAGCGACATTCGACGCCTAAATGTTTCAACAGAAACCTAAGACTGGTGAAAACGCTGAATCTCTCTTTTGGAATATCAGTTATCTCGGCTCTCTGTGTAGTGTCTTTTTCATTTTCGAGAAAAACAATATCTTCATATCTTCTATCTCAAGATAAAGTTGAAACTTATACATGGAAATTAAAAGGTTTTGTTCTTCTTCTCTTCTTCTTCATCTTTTTATATAGACATGACTCTGTCTGTTTTTCAATGTGATTCCATCGTTTTCGTGGCCTTCCTACTGATCGTCTTCCTATTGGGGAACCGTCTCTTGCCGTCTTTACTACTCTTATTGTTGTCATTCGGCTTATATGATAGTTTCATTATAGTTTTCGATTTCTTACCCAGTTTGTGATGTTCTCCACCTTGCAACTACGTTGTATATCTGTACTTCTAGCTCTGTCCCATAGTATCTTACCATCAATTTTTCTGTGTTTTCATCTCTGATGTTTATAACATCCGTTTTGTCCTCTTTGTGCCAAGTCTTGTTTCAGCCGCGTATGTCAATATTGGTCTGATGACTGTTTTGTAAATTCTGCCTTTTATGTTGTAAATTATTGTATATGTATTATGTAAATTTTAGTGTTGTGTTTAAGAAACTAATTCCTCTATAATTTTCCAGGTCCGATTTGTCTCCCTTTTTGAAGGGAGGTATTAGGATGCTTGATCTCAATTCTTGAGGAATTCTGTTTTCTTCTAAAATTTTTTGGATTAGTTTTATTAGTTGTTATTAGTTGTTTGGTCAGATCGGATCCTCCGTACTTTAGGAGTTCGATCGGTATTCTGTACTCTCCTGGTGATTTTCTATTATTGTGTTTTGTTATGTTTGAATATTAGAAATTATTATGATGAAGCATTTTGTGGTTTAATTAAAGTGGTGTTAGAACTAGTGCATGACAATCTTGTTGCTTGTTTCTAAAACATACTTCTCTGATTTTGCATAACCTAATCTTAGGCATTTTCTTATTGTTTCGTCATTAATAATATTAAATAAAACAAGTTTCAATTTGTCATTCTTCCTAGAATAAATATCTGACCCTATAGATGCTCACAGACAGCTGCTAAATGGTATTCTAGAAAAAACCTTCAGTGGTAAGCCAGTCGCCGGCGCTCGGTCCACAGCGACATTCGACGCCTAAATGTTTCAACAGAAACCTAAGACTGGTGAAAACGCTGAATATTTCTTTTGGAATATCAGTTATCTCGGCTCTCTGTGTAGAGTCTTTTTCATTTTCGAGAAAAACAATATCTTCATAACTTCTATCTCAAGATAAAGTTGAAAATTATACATGGAAATTAAAAGGTTTTGTTCTTCTTCTCTTCTTCTTCATCTTTTAATATAGACATGACTCTGTCTGTTTTTCAATGTGATTCCATCGTTTTCGTGGCCTTCCTACTGATCGTCTTCCTATTGGGGAACCGTCTCTTGCCGTCTTTACTACTCTTATTGTTGTCATTCGGCTTATATGATAGTTTCATTATAGTTTTCGATTTCTTACCCAGTTTGTGATGTTCTCCACCTTGCAACTACGTTGTATATCTGTACTTCTAGCTCTGTCCCATAGTATCTTACCATCAATTTTTCTGTGTTTTCATCTCTGATGTTTATAACATCCTTTTTGTCCTCTTCGTGCAAAGTCTTGTTTCAGCCGCGTATGTCATTATTGGTCTGATGACTGTTTTGTAAATTCTGCCTTTTAGGTTGTAAATTATTGTATATGTATTATGTAAATTTTAGTGTTGTGTTTAAGAAACTAATTCCTCTATAATTTTCTAGGTCCGATTTGTCTCCCTTTTTGAAGGGAGGTATTAGGATGCTTGATCTCAATTCTTGAGGAATTCTGTTTTCTTCTAAAATTTTTTGGATTAGTTTTATTAGTTGTTATTAGTTGTTTGGTCAGATCGGATCCTCCGTACTTTAGGAGTTCGATCGGTATTCTGTACTCTTCTGGTGATTTTCTAGTATTGTGTTTTGTTATGTTTGTATATTAGAAATTATTATGATGAAGCATTTTGTGGTTTAATTAAAGTGGTGTTAGAACTAGTGCATGACAATCTTGTTGCTTGTTTCTAAAACATACTTCTCTGATTTTGCATAACCTAATCTTAGGCATTTTCTTATTATTTCGTCATTAATAATATTAAATAAAACAAGTTTCAATTTGTCATTCTTCCTAGATTAAATATCTGACCCTATAGATGCTCACAGACAGCTGCTAAATGGTATTCTAGAAAAAACCTTCAGTGGTAAGCCAGTCGCCGGCGCTCGGTCCACAGCGACATTCGACGCCTAAATGTTTCAACAGAAACCTAAGACTGGTGAAAACGCTGAATCTTTCTTTTGGAATATCAGTTATCTCGGCTCTCTGTGTAGTGTCTTTTTCATTTTCGAGAAAAACAATATCTTCATATCTTCTATCTCAAGATAAAGTTGCAAATTATACATGGAAATTAAAAGGTTTTGTTCTTCTTCTCTTCTTCTTCATCTTTTTATATAGACATGACTCTGTCTGTTTTTCAATGTGATTCCATCGTTTTCGTGGCCTTCCTACTTATCGTCTTCCTATTGGGGAACCGTCTCTTGCCGTCTTTACTACTCTTATTGTTGTCATTCGGCTTATATGATAGTTTTATTATAGTTTTCGATTTCTTACCCAGTTTGTGATGTTCTCCACCTTGCAACTACGTTGTATATCTGTACTTCTAGCTCTGTCCCATAGTATCTTACCATCAATTTTTCTGTGTTTTCATCTCTGATGTTTATAACATCCTTTTTGTCCTCTTTGTGCCAAGTCTTGTTTCAGCCGCGTATGTCATTATTGGTCTGATGACTGTTTTGTAAATTCTGCCTTTTATGTTGTAAATTATTGTATATGTATTATGTAAATTTTAGTGTTGTGTCTAAGAAACTAATTCCTCTATAATTTTCCAGGTCCGATTTGTCTCCCTTTTTGAAGGGAGGTATTAGGATGCTTGATCTCAATTCTTGAGGAATTCTGTTTTCTTCTAAAATTTTTTGGATTAGTTTTATTAGTTGTTATTAGTTGTTTGGTCAGATCGGATCCTCCGTACTTTAGGAGTTCGATCGGTATTCTGTACTCTCCTGGTGATTTTCTATTATTGTGTTTTGTTATGTTTGAATATTAGAAATTATTATGATGAAGCATTTTGTGGTTTAATTAAAGTGGTGTTAGAACTAGTGCATGACAATCTTGTTGCTTGTTTCTAAAACATACTTCTCTGATTTTGCATAACCTAATCTTAGGCATTTTCTTATTATTTCGTCATTAATAATATTAAATAAAACAAGTTTCAATTTGTCATTCTTCCTAGATTAAATATCTGACCCTATAGATGCTCACAGACAGCTGCTAAATGGTATTCTAGAAAAAACCTTCAGTGTTAAGCCAGTCGCCGGCGCTCGGTCCACAGCGACATTCGACGCCTAAATGTTTCAACAGAAACCTAAGACTGGTGAAAACGCTGAATCTTTCTTTTGGAATATCAGTTATCTCAGCTCTTTGTGTAGTGTTTTTTTCATTTTCGAGAAAAACAATATCTTCATATCTTCTATCTCAAGATAAAGTTGAAAATTATACATGGAAATTAAAAGGTTTTGTTCTTCTTCTCTTCTTCTTCATCTTTTTATATAGACATGACTCTGTCTGTTTTTCAATGTGATTCCATCGTTTTCGTGGCCTTCCTACTGATCGTCTTTCTATTGGGGAACCGTCTCTTGCCGTCTTTACTATATTATTGTTGTCATTCGGCTTATATGATCGTTTCATTATAGTTTTCGATTTCTTACACAGTTTGTGATGTTCTCCACCTTGCAACTACGTTGTATATCTGTACTTCTAGCTCTGTCCCATAGTATCTTACCATCAATTTTTCTGTGTTTTCATCTCTGATGTTTATAACATCCTTTTTGTCCTCTTTGTGCCAAGTCTTGTTTCAGCCGCGTATGTCATTATTTGTCTGATGACTGTTTTGTAAATTCTGCCTTTTATGTTGTAAATTATTGTATTTATGTATTATGTAAATTTTAGTGTTGTGTTTAAGAAACTAATTCCTCTATAATTTTCCAGGTCCGATTTGTCTCCCTTTTTGAAGGGAGGTATTAGGATGCTTGATCTCAATTCTTGAGGAATTCTGTTTTCTTCTAAAATTTTTTGGATTAGTTTTATTAGTTGTTATTAGTTGTTTGGTCAGATCTGGTCCTGCGTACATTAGGAGTTCGTTCGGTATTCTGTACTCTCCTGGTGGTTTTCTATTTTTGTGTTTTGTTATGTTTAAATATTAGAAATTATTATGATGAAGTATTTTGTGGTTTAATTAAAGTGGTGTTAGAACTAGTGCATGACAATATTGTTGTTTGTTTCTAAAACATACTTCTCTGATTTTGCATAACCTAATCTTAGGCATTTTCTTATTATTTCGTCATTAATAATATTAAATAAAACAAGTTTCAATTTGTCATTCTTCCTAGATTAAATATCTGACCCTATAGATGCTCACAGACAGCTGCTAAATGGTATTCTAGAAAAAACCTTCAGTGGTAAGCCAGTCGCCGGCGCTCGGTCCACAGCGACATTCGACGCCTAAATGTTTCAGTAGAAACCTAAGATTGGTGAAACCGCTGAATCTTTCTTTTCGAATATCAGTTATCTCGGCTCTCTGTGTAGTGTCTTTTTCATTTTCGAGAAAAACAATATCTTCATATCTTCTATCTCAAGATAAAGTTGAAAATTATACATAGAAATTAAAAGGTTTTGTTCTTCTTCTCTTCTTCTTCATCTTTTTATATAGACATGACTCTGTCTGTTTTTCAATGTAATTCCATCGTTTTCGTGGCCTTCCTACTGATCGTCTTCCTATTGGGGAACCGTCTCTTGCCGTCTTTACTACTCTTATTGTTGTCATTCGGCTTATATGATAGTTTCATTATAGTTTTCGATTTCTTACCCAGTTTGTGATGTTCTCCACCTTGCAACTACGTTGTATATCTGTACTTCTAGCTCTGTCCCATAGTATCTTACCATCAATTTTTCTGTGTTTTCATCTCTGATGTTTATAACATCCTTTTTGTCCTCTTCGTGCCAAGTCTTTTTTCAGCCGCGTATGTCATTATTGGTCTGATGACTGTTTTGTAAATTCTGCCTTTTAGGTTGTAAATTATTGTATATGTATTATGTAAATTTTAGTGTTGTGTTTAAGAAACTAATTCCTCTATAATTTTCCAGGTCCGATTTGTCTCCCTTTTTGAAGGGAGGTATTAGGATGCTTGATCTCAATTCTTGAGGAATTCTGTTTTCTTCTAAAATTTTTTGGATTAGTTTTATTAGTTGTTATTAGTTGTTTGGTCAGATCGGATCCTCCGTACTTTAGGAGTTCGATCGGTATTCTGTACTCTTCTGGTGATTTTCTAGTATTGTGTTTTGTTATGTTTGAATATTAGAAATTATTATGATGAAGCATTTTGTGGTTTAATTAAAGTGGTGTTAGAACTAGTGCATGACAATCTTGTTGCTTGTTTCTAAAACATACTTCTCTGATTTTGCATAACCTAATCTTAGGCATTTTCTTATTATTTCGTCATTAATAATATTAAATAAAACAAGTTTCAATTTGTCATTCTTCCTAGATTAAATATCTGACCCTATAGATGCTCACAGACAGCTGCTAAATGGTATTCTAGAAAAAACCTTCAGTGGTAAGCCAGTCGCCGGCGCTCGGTCCACAGCGACATTCGACGCCTAAATGTTTCAACAGAAACCTAAGACTGGTGAAAACGCTGAATCTTTCTTTTGGAATATCAGTTATCTCGGCTCTCTGTGTAGTGTCTTTTTCATTTTCGAGAAAAACAATATCTTCATATCTTCTATCTCAAGATAAAGTTGAAAATTATACATGGAAATTAAAAGGTTTTGTTCTTCTTCTCTTCTTCTTCATCTTTTTATATAGACATGACTCTGTCTGTTTTTCAATGTGATTCCATCGTTTTCGTGGCCTTCCTACTGATCGTCTTCCTATTGGGGAACCGTCTCTTGCCGTCTTTACTACTCTTATTGTTGTCATTCGGCTTATATGATAGTTTCATTATAGTTTTCGATTTCTTACCCAGTTTGTGATGTTCTCCACCTTGCAACTACGTTGTATATCTGTACTTCTAGCTCTGTCCCATAGTATCTTACCATCAATTTTTCTGTGTTTTCATCTCTGATGTTTATAACATCCTTTTTGTCCTCTTTGTGCCAAGTCTTGTTTCAGCCGCGTATGTCATTATTGGTCTGATGACTGTTTTGTAAATTCTGCCTTTTATGTTGTAAATTATTGTATATGTATTAGGTAAATTTTAGTGTTGTGTTTAAGAAACTAATTCCTCTATAATTTTCCAGGTCCGATTTGTCTCCCTTTTTGAAGGGAGGTATTAGGATGCTTGATCTCAATTCTTGAGGAATTCTGTTTTCTTCTAAAATTTTTTGGATTAGTTTTATTAGTTGTTATTAGTTGTTTGGTCAGATCGGATCCTCCGTACTTTAGGAGTTCGATCGGTATTCTGTACTCTCCTGGTGATTTTCTATTATTGTGTTTTGTTATGTTTGAATATTAGAAATTATTATGATGAAGCATTTTGTGGTTTAATTAAAGTGGTGTTAGAACTAGTGCATGACAATCTTGTTGCTTGTTTCTAAAACATACTTCTCTGATTTTGCATAACCTAATCTTAGGCATTTTCTTATTATTTCGTCATTAATAATATTAAATAAAACAAGTTTTAATTTGTCATTCTTCCTAGATTAAATATCTGACCCTATAGATGCTCACAGACAGCTGCTAAATGGTATTCTAGAAAAAACTTTCAGTGTTAAGCCAGTCGCCGGCGCTCGGTCCACAGCGACATTCGACGCCTAAATGTTTCAACAGAAACCTAAGACTGGTGAAAACGCTGAATCTTTCTTTTGGAATATCAGTTATCTCAGCTCTTTGTGTAGTGTTTTTTTCATTTTCGAGAAAAACAATATCTTCATATCTTCTATCTCAAGATAAAGTTGAAAATTATGCATGGAAATTAAAAGGTTTTGTTCTTCTTCTCTTCTTCTTCATCTTTTTATATAGACATGACTCTGTCTGTTTTCAATGTGATTCCATCGTTTTCGTGGCCTTCCTACTGATCGTCTTTCTATTGGGGAACCGTCTCTTGCCGTCTTTACTATATTATTGTTGTCATTCGGCTTATATGATCGTTTCATTATAGTTTTCGATTTCTTACACAGTTTGTGATGTTCTCCACCTTGCAACTACGTTGTATATCTGTACTTCTAGCTCTGTCCCATAGTATCTTACCATCAATTTTTCTGTGTTTTCATCTCTGATGTTTATAACATCCTTTTTGTCCTCTTTGTGCCAAGTCTTGTTTCAGCCGCGTATGTCATTATTTGTCTGATGACTGTTTTGTAAATTCTGCCTTTTATGTTGTAAATTATTGTATTTATGTATTATGTAAATTTTAGTGTTGTGTTTAAGAAACTAATTCCTCTATAATTTTCCAGGTCCGATTTGTCTCCCTTTTTGAAGGGAGGTATTAGGATGCTTGATCTCAATTCTTGAGGAATTCTGTTTTCTTCTAAAATTTTTTGGATTAGTTTTATTAGTTGTTATTAGTTGTTTGGTCAGATCTGGTCCTGCGTACATTAGGAGTTCGTTCGGTATTCTGTACTCTCCTGGTGGTTTTCTATTTTTGTGTTTTGTTATGTTTAAATATTAGAAATTATTATGATGAAGTATTTTGTGGTTTAATTAAAGTGGTGTTAGAACTAGTGCATGACAATATTGTTGTTTGTTTCTAAAACATACTTCTCTGATTTTGCATAACCTAATCTTAGGCATTTTCTTATTATTTCGTCATTAATAATATTAAATAAAACAAGTTTCAATTTGTCATTCTTCCTAGATTAAATATCTGACCCTATAGATGCTCACAGACAGCTGCTAAATGGTATTCTAGAAAAAACCTTCAGTGGTAAGCCAGTCGCCTGCGCTCGGTCCACAGCGACATTCGACGCCTAAATGTTTCAGTAGAAACCTAAGATTGGTGAAACCGCTGAATCTTTCTTTTGGAATATCAGTTATCTTGGCTCTCTGTGTAGTGTCTTTTTCATTTTCGAGAAAAACAATATCTTCATATCTTCTATCTCAAGATAAAGTTGAAAATTATACATGGAAATTAAAAGGTTTTGTTCTTCTTCTCTTCTTCTTCATCTTTTTATATAGACATGACTCTGTCTGTTTTTCAATGTGATTCCATCGTTTTCGTGGCCTTCCTACTGATCGTCTTCCTATTGGGGAACCGTCTCTTGCCGTCTTTACTACTCTTATTGTTGTCATTCGGCTTATATGATAGTTTCATTATAGTTTTCGATTTCTTACCCAGTTTGTGATGTTCTCCACCTTGCAACTACGTTGTATATCTGTACTTCTAGCTCTGTCCCATAGTATCTTACCATCAATTTTTCTGTGTTTTCATCTCTGATGTTTATAACATCCTTTTTGTCCTCTTTGTGCCAAGTCTTGTTTCAGCCGCGTATGTCATTATTTGTCTGATGACTGTTTTGTAAATTCTGCCTTTTATGTTGTAAATTATTGTATATGTATTATGTAAATTTTAGTGTTGTGTTTAAGAAACTAATTCCTCTATAATTTTCCAGGTCCGATTTGTCTCCCTTTTTGAAGGGAGGTATTAGGATGCTTGATCTCAATTCTTGAGGAATTCTGTTTTCTTCTAAAATTTTTTGGATTAGTTTTATTAGTTGTTATTAGTTCTTTGGTCAGATCTGGTCCTGCGTACTTTAGGAGTTCGTTCGGTATTCTGTACTCTCCTGGTGGTTTTCTATTTTTGTGTTTTGTTATGTTTAAATATTAGAAATTGTTATGATGAAGTATGTTGTGGTTTAATTAAAGTGGTGTTAGAACTAGTGCATGACATTATTGTTGTTTGTTTCTAAAACATACTTCTCTGATTTTGCATAACCTAATCTTAGGCATTTTCTTATTATTTCGTCATTAATAATATTAAATAAAACAAGTTTCAATTTGTCATTCTTCCTAGATTAAATATCTGACCCTATAGATGCTCACAGACAGCTGCTAAATGGTATTCTAGAAAAAACCTTCAGTGGTAAGCCAGTCGCCGGCGCTCGGTCCACAGCGACATTCGACGCCTAAATGTTTCAACAGAAACCTAAGACTGGTGAAAACGCTGAATCTTTCTTTTGGAATATCAGTTATCTCGGCTCTCTGTGTAGTGTCTTTTTCATTTTCGAGAAAAACAATATCTTCATATCTTCTATCTCAAGATAAGGTTGAAAATTATACATGGAAATTAAAAGGTTTTGTTCTTCTTCTCTTCTTCTTCATCTTTTTATATAGACATGACTCTGTCTGTTTTTCAATGTGATTCCATCGTTTTCGTGGCCTTCCTACTGATCGTCTTCCTATTGGGGAACCGTCTCTTGCCGTCTTTACTACTCTTATTGTTGTCATTCAGCTTATATGATAGTTTCATTATAGTTTTCGATTTCTTACCCAGTTTGTGATGTTCTCCACCTTGCAACTACGTTGTATATCTGTACTTCTAGCTCTGTCCCATAGTATCTTACCATCAATTTTTCTGTGTTTTCATCTCTGATGTTTATAACATCCGTTTTGTCCTCTTTGTGCCAAGTCTTGTTTCAGCCGCGTATGTCAATATTGGTCTGATGACTGTTTTGTAAATTCTGCCTTTTATGTTGTAAATTATTGTATATGTATTATGTAAATTTTAGTGTTGTGTTTAAGAAACTAATTCCTCTATAATTTTCCAGGTCCGATTTGTCTCCCTTTTTGAAGGGAGGTATTAGGATGCTTGATCTCAATTCTTGAGGAATTCTGTTTTCTTCTAAAATTTTTTGGATTAGTTTTATTAGTTGTTATTAGTTGTTTGGTCAGATCGGATCCTCCGTACTTTAGGAGTTCGATCGGTATTCTGTACTCTCCTGGTGATTTTCTATTATTGTGTTTTGTTATGTTTGAATATTAGAAATTATTATGATGAAGCATTTTGTGGTTTAATTAAAGTGGTGTTAGAACTAGTGCATGACAATCTTGTTGCTTGTTTCTAAAACATACTTCTCTGATTATGCATAACCTAATCTTAGGCATTTTCTTATTGTTTCGTCATTAATAATATTAAATAAAACAAGTTTCAATTTGTCATTCTTCCTAGATTAAATATCTGACCCTATAGATGCTCACAGACAGCTGCTAAATGGTATTCTAGAAAAAACCTTCAGTGGTAAGCCAGTCGCCGGCGCTCGGTCCACAGCGACATTCGACGCCTAAATGTTTCAACAGAAACCTAAGACTGGTGAAAACGCTGAATCTTTCTTTTGGAATATCAGTTATCTCGGCTCTCTGTGTAGTGTCTTTTTCATTTTCGAGAAAAACAATATCTTCATATTTTCTATCTCAAGATAAAGTTGAAAATTATACATGGAAATTAAAAGGTTTTGTTCTTCTTCTCTTCTTCTTCATCTTTTTATATAGACATGACTCTGTCTGTTTTTCAATGTGATTCCATCGTTTTCGTGGCCTTCCTACTGATCGTCTTCCTATTGGGGAACCGTCTCTTGCCGTCTTTACTACTCTTATTGTTGTCATTCGGCTTATATGATAGTTTTATTATAGTTTTCGATTTCTTACCCAGTTTGTGATGTTCTCCACCTTGCAACTACGTTGTATATCTGTACTTCTAGCTCTGTCCCATAGTATCTTACCATCAATTTTTCTGTGTTTTCATCTCTGATGTTTATAACATCCTTTTTGTCCTCTTTGTGCCAAGTCTTGTTTCAGCCGCGTATGTCATTATTTGTCTGATGACTGTTTTGTAAATTCTGCCTTTTATGTTGTAAATTATTGTATTTATGTATTATGTAAATTTTAGTGTTGTGTTTAAGAAACTAATTCCTCTATAATTTTCCAGGTCCGATTTGTCTCCCTTTTTGAAGGGAGGTATTAGGATGCTTGATCTCAATTCTTGAGGAATTCTGTTTTCTTCTAAAATTTTTTGGATTAGTTTTATTAGTTGTTATTAGTTGTTTGGTCAGATCTGGTCCTGCGTACATTAGGAGTTCGTTCGGTATTCTGTACTCTCCTGGTGGTTTTCTATTTTTGTGTTTTGTTATGTTTAAATATTAGAAATTATTATGATGAAGTGTTTTGTGGTTTAATTAAAGTGGTGTTAGAACTAGTGCATGACAATATTGTTGTTTGTTTCTAAAACATACTTCTCTGATTTTGCATAACCTAATCTTAGGCATTTTCTTATTATTTCGTCATTAATAATATTAAATAAAACAAGTTTCAATTTGTCATTCTTCCTAGATTAAATATCTGACCCTATAGATGCTCACAGACAGCTGCTAAATGATATTCTAGAAAAAACCTTCAGTGGTAAGCCAGTCGCCGGCGCTCGGTCCACAGCGACATTCGACGCCTAAATGTTTCAGTAGAAACCTAAGATTGGTGAAACCGCTGAATCTTTCTTTTGGAATATCAGTTATCTCGGCTCTCTGTGTAGTGTCTTTTTCATTTTCGAGAAAAACAATATCTTCATATCTTCTATCTCAAGATAAAGTTGAAAATTATACATGGAAATTAAAAGGTTTTGTTCTTCTTCTCTTCTTCTTCATCTTTTTATATAGACATGACTCTGTCTGTTTTTCAATGTGATTCCATCGTTTTCGTGGCCTTCCTACTGATCGTCTTCCTATTGGGGAACCGTCTCTTGCCGTCTTTACTACTCTTATTGTTGTCATTCGGCTTATATGATAGTTTCATTATAGTTTTCGATTTCTTACCCAGTTTGTGATGTTCTCCACCTTGCAACTACGTTGTATATCTGTACTTCTAGCTCTGTCCCATAGTATCTTACCATCAATTTTTCTGTGTTTTCATCTCTGATGTTTATAACATCCTTTTTGTCCTCTTTGTGCCAAGTCTTGTTTCAGCCGCGTATGTCATTATTTGTCTGATGACTGTTTTGTAAATTCTGCCTTTTATGTTGTAAATTATTGTATATGTATTATGTAAATTTTAGTGTTGTGTTTAAGAAACTAATTCCTCTATAATTTTCCAGGTCCGATTTGTCTCCCTTTTTGAAGGGAGGTATTAGGATGCTTGATCTCAATTCTTGAGGAATTCTGTTTTCTTCTAAAATTTTTTGGATTAGTTTTATTAGTTGTTATTAGTTGTTTGGTCAGATCTGGTCCTGCGTACATTAGGAGTTCGTTCGGTATTCTGTACTCTCCTGGTGGTTTTCTATTTTTGTGTTTTGTTATGTTTAAATATTAGAAATTATTATGATGAAGTATTTTGTGGTTTAATTAAAGTGGTGTTAGAACTAGTGCATGACAATATTGTTGTTTGTTTCTAAAACATACTTCTCTGATTTTGCATAACCTAATCTTAGGCATTTTCTTATTATTTCGTCATTAATAATATTAAATAAAACAAGTTTCAATTTGTCATTCTTCCTAGATTAAATATCTGACCCTATAGATGCTCACAGACAGCTGCTAAATGGTATTCTAGAAAAAACCTTCAGTGGTAAGCCAGTCGCCGGCGCTCGGTCCACAGCGACATTCGACGCCTAAATGTTTCAGTAGAAACCTAAGATTGGTGAAACCGCTGAATCTTTCTTTTGGAATATCAGTTATCTCGGCTCTCTGTGTAGTGTCTTTTTCATTTTCGAGAAAAACAATATCTTCATATCTTCTATCTCAAGATAAAGTTGAAAATTATACATAGAAATTAAAAGGTTTTGTTCTTCTTCTCTTCTTCTTCATCTTTTTATATAGACATGACTCTGTCTGTTTTTCAATGTGATTCCATCGTTTTCGTGGCCTTCCTACTGATCGTCTTCCTATTGGGGAACCGTCTCTTGCCGTCTTTACTACTCTTATTGTTGTCATTCGGCTTATATGATAGTTTCATTATAGTTTTCGATTTCTTACCCAGTTTGTGATGTTCTCCACCTTGCAACTACGTTGTATATCTGTACTTCTAGCTCTGTCCCATAGTATCTTACCATCAATTTTTCTGTGTTTTCATCTCTGATGTTTATAACATCCTTTTTGTCCTCTTCGTGCCAAGTCTTGTTTCAGCCGCGTATGTCATTATTGGTCTGATGACTGTTTTGTAAATTCTGCCTTTTAGGTTGTAAATTATTGTATATGTATTATGTAAATTTTAGTGTTGTGTTTAAGAAACTAATTCCTCTATAATTTTCCAGGTCCGATTTGTCTCCCTTTTTGAAGGGAGGTATTAGGATGCTTGATCTCAATTCTTGAGGAATTCTGTTTTCTTCTAAAATTTTTTGGATTAGTTTTATTAGTTGTTATTAGTTGTTTGGTCAGATCGGATCCTCCGTACTTTAGGAGTTCGATCGGTATTCTGTACTCTTCTGGTGATTTTCTAGTATTGTGTTTTGTTATGTTTGAATATTAGAAATTATTATGATGAAGCATTTTGTGGTTTAATTAAAGTGGTGTTAGAACTAGTGCATGACAATCTTGTTGCTTGTTTCTAAAACATACTTCTCTGATTTTGCATAACCTAATCTTAGGCATTTTCTTATTATTTCGTCATTAATAATATTAAATAAAACAAGTTTCAATTTGTCATTCTTCCTAGATTAAATATCTGACCCTATAGATGCTCACAGACAGCTGCTAAATGGTATTCTAGAAAAAACCTTCAGTGGTAAGCCAGTCGCCGGCGCTCGGTCCACAGCGACATTCGACGCCTAAATGTTTCAACAGAAACCTAAGACTGGTGAAAACGCTGAATCTTTCTTTTGGAATATCAGTTATCTCGGCTCTCTGTGTAGTGTCTTTTTCATTTTCGAGAAAAACAATATCTTCATATCTTCTATCTCAAGATAAAGTTGAAAATTATACATGGAAATTAAAAGGTTTTGTTCTTCTTCTCTTCTTCTTCATCTTTTTATATAGACATGACTCTGTCTGTTTTTCAATGTGATTCCATCGTTTTCGTGGCCTTCCTACTGATCGTCTTCCTATTGGGGAACCGTCTCTTGCCGTCTTTACTACTCTTATTGTTGTCATTCGGCTTATATGATAGTTTCATTATAGTTTTCGATTTCTTACCCAGTTTGTGATGTTCTCCACCTTGCAACTACGTTGTATATCTGTACTTCTAGCTCTGTCCCATAGTATCTTACCATCAATTTTTCTGTGTTTTCATCTCTGATGTTTATAACATCCTTTTTGTCCTCTTTGTGCCAAGTCTTGTTTCAGCCGCGTATGTCATTATTGGTCTGATGACTGTTTTGTAAATTCTGCCTTTTATGTTGTAAATTATTGTATATGTATTAGGTAAATTTTAGTGTTGTGTTTAAGAAACTAATTCCTCTATAATTTTCCAGGTCCGATTTGTCTCCCTTTTTGAAGGGAGGTATTAGGATGCTTGATCTCAATTCTTGAGGAATTCTGTTTTCTTCTAAAATTTTTTGGATTAGTTTTATTAGTTGTTATTAGTTGTTTGGTCAGATCGGATCCTCCGTACTTTAGGAGTTCGATCGGTATTCTGTACTCTCCTGGTGATTTTCTATTATTGTGTTTTGTTATGTTTGAATATTAGAAATTATTATGATGAAGCATTTTGTGGTTTAATTAAAGTGGTGTTAGAACTAGTGCATGACAATCTTGTTGCTTGTTTCTAAAACATACTTCTCTGATTTTGCATAACCTAATCTTAGGCATTTTCTTATTATTTCGTCATTAATAATATTAAATAAAACAAGTTTTAATTTGTCATTCTTCCTAGATTAAATATCTGACCCTATAGATGCTCACAGACAGCTGCTAAATGGTATTCTAGAAAAAACCTTCAGTGTTAAGCCAGTCGCCGGCGCTCGGTCCACAGCGACATTCGACGCCTAAATGTTTCAACAGAAACCTAAGACTGGTGAAAACGCTGAATCTTTCTTTTGGAATATCAGTTATCTCAGCTCTTTGTGTAGTGTTTTTTTCATTTTCGAGAAAAACAATATCTTCATATCTTCTATCTCAAGATAAAGTTGAAAATTATACATGGAAATTAAAAGGTTTTGTTCTTCTTCTCTTCTTCTTCATCTTTTTATATAGACATGACTCTGTCTGTTTTCAATGTGATTCCATCGTTTTCGTGGCCTTCCTACTGATCGTCTTTCTATTGGGGAACCGTCTCTTGCCGTCTTTACTACACTTATTGTTGTCATTAGGCTTATATGATCGTTTCATTATAGTTTTCGATTTCTTACCCAGTTTGTGATGTTCTCCACCTTGCAACTACGTTGTATATCTGTACTTCTAGCTCTGTCTTATAGTATCTTACCATCAATTTTTCTGTGCTTTCATCTCTGATGTTTATAACATCTTTTTGTCCTCTTTGTGCCAAGTCTTGTTTCAGCCGCGTATGTCATTATTGGTCTGATGACTGTTCTGTAAATTCTGCCTTTTATGCTGTAAATTATTGTATTTATGTATTATGTAAATTTTAGTGTTGTGTTTAAGAAACTAATTCCTCTATAATTTTCCGGGTCCGATTTGTCTCCCTTTTTGAAGAGAGGTATTAGGATGCTTGATCTCAATTCTTGAGGAATTCTGTTTTCTTCTAAAATTTTTTGGATTAGTTTTATTAGTTGTTATTAGTTGTTTGGTCAGATCTGGTCCTCCGTACTTTAGGAGTTCGTTCGGTATTCTGTACTCTCCTGGTAATTTTCTATTTTTGTGTTTTGTTATGTTTGAATATTAGAAATTATTATGATGAAGTATTTGGTGGTTAAATTAAAGTGGTGTTAGAACTAGTGCATAACAATATTGTTGCTTGTTTCTAAAACATACTTCCCTGGTTTTGTCTAACCTTATTTCAGTAATTTTCTTATTATTTCGTCATTAATTAAAACAAGTTTCAATTTGTCCTTCTTCCTAGATTAAATACCTAACCCTGTAGATACTCACAGACAGCTGGTAAATGGTATTCTAGATAAAACCTTCAGTGATAAGTTAGCAATTTCAACACTTTTTTTCTTTGTTTTTTTATAAAGGCTTTTAATCTCACTTAGATCTTTTATATCGTAGATCAGTCTTTATAGTGTTATCGCGTTGGCGTGTTGAGCATTCTTCAAGCGTTGATTGAAAAATCAACGCTTCAAGTGATACCATTTAAATAGTTCTATTGAATAAATTAAACATATAGACAGGTTTATAAAACTCTGTTAATTTTTTAAAGGCATTATTTTATTTTTTGTTGAAGATTTTAATTTTAGCGAAGTTGTTTTGTATCTTGGTAAGTCCAGGTTTTTTAACTCCGCCTACAGGATCAATGAAATACTACCTCAATGATCTTGTTGCCGGTCCTAAGCCCGGAAAAAGGAGGAAGGTTCTTGGGCCAGATTAGCACTTTAGCCAAGTTAAAAAAACCTTGTCTCTTTTGAAAAACTTTTTTTTTTGGTTTTCGGTACAGACTATTTATGATTTATTTTAAAAATTTGCGACTCTCAGATCAACGAGGATGCTAAATCATTTTATAGTAAAGAAGTTGCGTGACCAGCGGAAGGTTCTAGTAGTTTTAAAAAGGTCAAGGACGATCTAATCGAGACTGGAGACAACATAACGACAATCAAATTCCAGTCAGCAGATGAGTACTTATGAAAATAATCAGGGAAATGTCCCGTAAAATTGATGAAACTGCTAGTCAAACCAATGAGAAATTAGAAATTTCTAGAAATTGTAATTAGAAATTCAAAATGTTTACAGTAAAGTCCAGGAATGAAATAAAAAAGTAACAACGTTTTCTGGATCAAAATCGAAAGATCAAAACATAAATATGTAAAATTTATTTCTTATTACAATCAATTGTGATTAAGTCCTATATAATAATGTCAAACTAAAACCATTACAGATTCTTCTATAGTAAATATATAATTTACTTAGTTTAATTCAATTAAGTCGTGATAAAATCCACAATTAGTACCACGTTTTAGTATACAGCTATGTGGTGATTTGGTACCATCAGTTTTGATTTTTGTATTCTAAAAATATAGTCGGCAATTGATTTTTGGCGTAAGTTGGCATTTTTTGCAAATCTACTATAGTTTTGAAATTACCTGCTCTTATAGTATCTATGGAAAGAGAAGCATCGGGAGGCGTAGAATGTCATGGCTGCGCAACCTGAGAGAGTGGTACGGATGTACATCAAATGAACTTTTCAGAGCAGCCGTCTCAAAAGTCCGAATAGCTATGATGATTGCCGACCTCCGCCGCGGAGATGGCACTTGAAGAAGATAGTATCTTGATAGACTTTTAGTTTATTTAGTTTCTGTAGAAGGAGCTACTAGACCACAATAACATTAAGACATTAAGTTACGTATTTTCTGTAGATACTGTATACTAGTGTATAAATATAAATGTAAATAAAGGTTCTGAAACTACACTGACCGGTAAAAAAGTGGCCACCCTATAAATTTCCAAAAATAAAAATTCATTAGAAGTTTTATGTACTGTTTTATATTGTATACTCAACATCTTTTTATTTTTAATACAAAAAATGGTCATTACTGCTTAATCCTTTAGCATAATTTATTAAATTATAAGGCTACAAAAGAAAATAAAGTAATATCGAAACGAATTACAAACAACAAAAATTAAGGGTGAACTTGAACAAATTATCTTATATCGGCTATTATGCCCTAAAACATCAATAACCGTTTGCATATATGATTTAGGAGGAAAAGGAACAAATTTTAAATAAAAACATGCTTTTTCACGAAGCTTCTTTTTCTTTATGGCTGGCCTGTTTGACTTCTAACCCTACGATGAAGTTTATCTTAAAAATGTTCGATGATATTCAGATAAGGCTCCAGGTTGGCCCTTCTGAAGTATTAATTCCTACTTCCCCTTAAGTAATTTGCTATGATTTTTAATTCATATTCATTTAATTGATATTTGTTATTATCATCATCATCATCATCAGTGGCGTTACAGCTCTTTATGAGCCAAAGCCTTCTTCAGAACAATCCTTCATTCGCCCCTGTCTCTGGCAACTCTTCTCCATGCTCTAATTCCGTTAGACTTCAAATCATTTCCTAGGTTGTCTTGGTACCTAAGTCTCGGTCTTCCTCTTCTTCGTTGTCCGATCGGCCCTCTTCGGTCAAAAACTTTTCTGACTATGGTATCTTCCTCTCGTCTGATTACATGACCTATCCATCTGAGGCGTGCTACCTTAATGAATTTTACAACGTCAGGTTCTCCAAATCTTCTATACAACTCAAAATTGTAACACCTGCGCCACAAACCTTGTTCTTTTATGCCTCCATATATTCGTCTTAGTATTTTTCGCTCAAAACGTTTGAGCAATTCTTGGTCATTTTGTGTTAGTGTCCAAGTTTCTGAACCATATGTTAGCACTGGTCTTATTAGTGTTTTGTGTACAGTCAGTTTAATTTTTCTAGGCATTTTTGAGGCCATCTGTCTTCTTAAGCCATAGTAACACTTATTGTCGAACACTATTCTTCTTTTGATTTCTTCACTGACGTTGTTATCTTTGGTTAGCAGCGACCCTAAGTATATGAAGGTGTCAACACCTTCCAGTTCTAGGTCATCAATTATTATTCGTGTAGGTGTCGGGTTGCTTGACCTAGTGCAACACATATATTTGGTCTTTTGAACATTTATATTTAGTCGCATTCTGTGTGCAGATGCTCTTAACGACCGAAATGCTTCAGTCAGAGATTCTGTGGACCTACCTATGATGTCTATGTCATCTGCGTATCCGACAATTTGTACTGATTTGTTAAAGATAGTACCATTCGTAGTAATCTGCGACTCTCGAATTATTTTTTCTAATGCCAGGTTAAATAAGAGACACGATAGTCCATCACCCTGTCTTAGTCCATTTTTGCAATGTAAGGGTCTTGAGAGATCGTTTTGGATTTTTACCATACTCTCTGCACCTGTGAGTGTAAGTTCAGTTAACCGGACAAGATCAAACGGAATGCGAAATTCTACCACAGCAAGTAGAAGTTTATTTTTATTAACGGAGTCGTATGCGGCTTTGAAGTCAACAAATATGTGGTGGGTGTCGCCGCCGAACTCTAGAGTTTTTTCAAGGATCTGCCTCACTGTAAATATCTGGTCCGTTGTTGATTTATTAGGACGGAAACCGCACTGATATCCTCCCACTATTTGTTCGGCGTAGGGGAGGAGTCTTTTGTACAATACGTTGGACAACACTTTATATGCCATATTGAGTAGAGTGATGCCTGTATAATTATCACACACCATCATGTCTCCCTTTTTGTGTATAGGACACACTACACCTAACGTCCAGTCTGTGGGTGTTTCTTTCTGTTGCCAGATTGCAGTTATCAGTTTATGCATGTATTTCATGAGGGGGTCGCCGCCATTTTTGAAAAGTTCGGCAGGTAGATTATCCGAACCAGGAGCTTTATTATTTTTCAGTGTTGCGATGGCTTCTCTAATTTCTTCTTCGGTGGGGGGTGGTTGCCGATCATCTTCATTCATTTGAAACATGGGATCCTCAATCTCGCCATCTTCGTGGTTGCCGCTAAGCAGTTCTTCAAAATGGTCCGCTCATCTGTTTAGTATCTGTTCTTTGTTACTAATTATAGAACCGTGCCTATCTTTACAGGCTATTATTCTGGGTTTGAATTCTTTATTTGTTATTATCATGCATAAAGTCAAAATTGTCTTAATAAATGAACCAAATGGAATTACTGCGTGTACTAATCGAATTTTTATTTTTGTCAATTTATAGGCTGGCCACTTTTTTTGTCGTTCAGTGTACCTTCATGTAGCATGGTTAAGCTAAATATTATGTTTTTATGGAATTAAACCACAATTATTGGTTGTGATTTTAATAAAAATCACATTTTTAACAACTATTTGAAACCAAATTTCTTCTTCATTTGGAGCTATTTCTGCAAGTTTTTTATAAATATCGTTCATCTATAAAAAGGCATGCTGGCTATACAAGCAAATCTTTTTTTTTTGTTTTTTTTTTGGCCTAATTAATTTTTGTCCACCCTTTTTGTGTGAGGAATTTAACCACACACATGGGATGACAACTTCAGCAGATATGCGGTACATAATAGCTGCTCAGAACTAAAAGGGCTTGATCCCTGCATCTCCAGCAAGTTATCCTGTGCAGTTAACATCAGCAACTAACCACTACATTAACACTAGAAGCGCTGCCAGTCCTATAGGCGCGAACGGCTCATTTTTGATCCGTATGATCTAAGTCGAAAATGTAAAAGGAAACTCGAAACAAAATATCATATATTTATTTGATAATTAATAATAGTAATAAACAAGGTGAAAATCTAATATAAAACTTTACTAGAGAGTGCTCTTACCTACATATTGAACATACAAAATATTGTGTGGAAATGCATTTTTTACAGACTGTTTTTTTACACTGGTGGCATTTTACAAATGATTTGTTTCTAGAGCACTCTGATTTGATTTCACAACGTATTCGTTTTTTTTCATCTGGGATGGCAGTTCGTTTGACAGCAGCTCTAGTCCCTGCGTATTTTTCTCAGAGTTCTTCTCCTAGCTTTAGAATATAATTTTTGCGACTTATTTGGGATTTATTCAATGATTTACATAAGATCCATGCATTTATTCCAGCTAAGTCCAGTAAATTGTAAAATGTGTGAAGTGGCCAACGCCTAGACGATGCTTTCACGGAATACTTGCGTGTCATTTGGTCCACAATATCAACACCATATTTGGTCTCATTATAACATTTAATAGTATTAGGTTTCTTTTTCTCAGTGGATGCAATTTGTACATCCAAGTGCATTGTACTAAGCATGACCACATTTTTGTTGCTTTTGGTCTGATAAACGGTTAATGAGATATCACCTGTCTTTAGAAGTATTGTACTGTATAAATTTTCTTTCGCGTACTTTACACAAGCCGGGATTTCACATCGAGCTTTATTCATAGTACCAAGGAGACTAGTACTATCCGCTTTCAAAAATTCAGCCAGTGATAGTGACGTGAGGAAATTATCACACGTAACATTTCTTCCTTTTTTTAAATATGGTTGCATCAACTTTTTTACCACATAATCACCGAGACGCTCGTTATTTGGTCTCGCTTCGTCTTTCCCTAAATACGAAAAGGCATTGACAATATAGTTTGTGTCTTTGTCCACGGCCATGCACAGGGTTGCCAAGTGAAGCAAGATTGCAAGAAAAATACAACTAAGAAGCAGTGCAAATATTGTTACATATTTGATCGGGTGGGGTCTGTCAGGACAAACGGTCATGCAGCAGCTATTTAGAAATTTCAAAAACAGTTTTGTATAAAAAAAAACGAATGGTATTTAGTTTCTAGGAAGGTACTGAAAAGGTAGAAATTTAAAAAAATGAAATGGGAGAGTTATCGAAAATTTTTATTTTGTCGTAGACTCACAGACCACACCCGATGAACGGAGGGTTAAAACTATTGTTTGGTAAGAGTCGTATTGCTAATTTTATATTCTAAGTCCTAGCTCAATACGTTAAACAGTGAAATAGTTGCAAGTTATTAAAAAAACGATTTTCAAATTACAGCACTCTCTAATCATCAAACTTTTCAAAACGAAATACCTTTACTTCAGTAACCTTCAGTAACCTGAAGTAAAGAGACTACTCTATATGAACTTTTAAATTAAATAAATCCATAAAATTAAAAATCACTTAACCGTAAGTACACCAAACAAATATTAGTACTAAGACACAAAAAACTTAAAATGATGTATCGATTTATCCCCTTTTCTCTTTGGGATTTAAGGAATGGTGACAGCATCTCCAATGGTGCTAAGTATTGTCCTTAAAAAAAAAACGGGTGTGGTAGTCCAGTGGGACTGCGGGTAGAAGTTATACTTCTATACACGCGTTCGCCGTTAAAAATTTATATAGGAGTCAATCTGCACAATCATTACATATGTAATGCTATCTAGGTAAGAGAGAGCAGAAAGAGAAAAAGAATTAGTTATATAGGTATATTGTGCATCGTTTGCTGTATATAAACATTTGACCTGTAATAGGAGTATAGTAAATGAAGGATTGTATCAATATTTTAATGAAAATATATATTTTTATTTTTATATATGTATAAAAGGAGTTGAATGCAAAAAAAAAATTACACATACTCTGCAGTAAAATTCATTGTTTATTTTGTTATTAATATAAAAATTAAAATACAATAAAGACACTGCAACATAATTCAATATAATAATACAATATAAATTAAAATGTAATATTCATAAGTATTTAAAACTGCCAATATACATAACTTACTTTACGAAGATAAAAATAAAAAACCAACAACTCGGATTATGTTGTAAATTTTCATTTTATTTTAAAATTTATGTTTTTTGCGTATATTACATATATTTAATAATAAACACGTAAAGGATTTGCCAATTAGACATGACACTAACGGATTTCAAAATTGACAGTTCTCGGTAAAACAGTGATTTTTTGAAATACAAAAGCCTAAACTAATTATAAACGTTTAATTTTAAATAATACAAAACATATCACATAAATAATAATATAATACATATTATATTATATATATTATTATATATATATATATATATTATATATATATATATTTATATATTATATATATATATATATACAATATTATATATAATATATATAATATTAAATATATATTCAAAAGGAACATTTTTATTCTCGAGAGAGGAAGAGAGAGAAAATATATCTTCTGTCTCTCTCTTACTCATTATCTTACATATGTAATGGTTTCACAGATTCACTCTCATGCAAATTTCCAACGCCGACCGTGTGTATAGAAGTATAACTTCAAAAACGACATGTCTGAGCATTTTCCAAGAAAATTAATTATTTAGCCTGAATTGCCTCTATGTGGTTTTTGGTGTGCCAC
This sequence comes from Diabrotica undecimpunctata, assembly GCF_040954645.1. Classification (NCBI taxonomy): domain Eukaryota; kingdom Metazoa; phylum Arthropoda; class Insecta; order Coleoptera; family Chrysomelidae; genus Diabrotica; species Diabrotica undecimpunctata. The sequence continues at coordinate 94,794,666 of NC_092811.1, forward strand.
CCTGTATGTAATTATCGAAACTAACTATTCCGTAAATGTGATCACATTTGCATAAGCCACCAACCGTTTCTCTCCATAAATACCTTATTATTTACACAACAGAAACAATGTTTACTTATTATAATATAAATTCATACATTTGCATATTTTAAAGTGGATCCCTCATCTTTATTAGGGGCATGGTCATCATTTCAGCGAACTGCAAAAAATTTTCTGAAAACCCTACTTCAGAAATATATACGCACTCAGCAGACGACCCGTTTTTTGCTTCTGTCGAAAGAGTGCTTCTGAAAATTGGTGATGGCTTAAAAACTAAAAAGATAAGACAGAAGGGAAGAGCGGTCAGTAGAAAATAGTAGGACCGTATCGAAGCATATGTGAGGTATATTGTTTAAATATGGGAAACTTTAAGAAAATTTATTGAAGTTATTACAATTAAAATTAAAAGGAATAATTAATTTTAAAGAAAAAATTCAAGAGAATAATACATTTTAAATTAGGACCTAAATGGGACCAACTAATTTTCTAAGTAACATTAAATTACTTACTTTTTTTTTCGTATCCAGATCATTTCTTTAAATTTACCAATGTTTGGCAAATTCCCACATGGATGACTTGATCTCTGTAACGGGATTTAATTAAGCATCCAGAAATCAAATCTAAATAACCCAATTCAGTTTAAAATTTAAAATCCTTTTAATAATATTATTCATTGCTTATTACTCAATGCGATTGTTTGTTTATGACATTGAAAATATGGGTGTGACTAGAACATGCGCTGACCTAGTGAAATTTGCAATATAATCAAAAGCTTATTTAATAATGTGTACAAATTATATTAGAAAAACATAAATGCATAAACAAAGGCACTTGAGTTAAATACCCGGAAAATAACGAGAGTAGATTATTAAGAAATAACAATTAAAAGTTAACAGTTGAAGCTAGTGTTATCGTCCGTCAACTGGGTACTCTCTCTCTCTCTTATTGTACTTAGGGAACCAATAAAGTAATTCTGAGTATTCAGTGAATTTAAGTTAATCACCCTCATGCAGGGGGTAAACTACCCCTAGAGTTCCACTACATGGAACTCTTGATGGAAGCAATCTAATCAACATTATATAATTATCCAATATTATTATATCTCCATCATTAGCTGCCATAAGGTCAAGGTGAGTGCATGACTAGGTCTGGGTCAAGTCCATGTAAATCAGTAGATGTGCTCACTGCACCGAGCTTTCGACATCCTCTATGATGTTTTCTTCAGGGCTTCCGAACTCTCAGTATTTAGATCACTCAATAATTACTATAATGATTACTAATCAATGCACTGCAGCTACTGGAAACAGCGGACGGTTTATTCATACCGTCGATGGTGACGTGATTTGGATAAAGGTTGACGGAAAAAGAAGCGGATAGGACTATGGTTCTGGAGTTTTCAAACTGCCCCTGCTCGGGTCTCGATGTATTCCATAAAGATATTGGCAATTACTGGATATATTGGAGATCCCATTTGGGCACCATTTATTTGTCTGTATAATTATTTTGGAAGATGAAATAAATGTTGTAATGAAAAGTTGGGAATTTCTGCAATATATTTTGTTTCGGTACACATAACGATTTGTTTTTAGGTTTTTAACATAAAATCACTCATAATAAGCATATTATCATATTAAAAATCTACGAATTTACTTAGACGTAATGTTGAAAATTCCGATGTATTCTAAGTATTTCGAGGTAGTCAGAGGTAGTCTAAGTTTGTTATTTGTTATTCAAACGTACCAAAGGTGAACTTTAATAATTGAAAATGCCTATAGTAAGTCGTGTGTCTATGTGGATAAAAAAACATCCAAAACTAATTTTGGAAAAAGAAGTATATGAAAGATATATTCTGCAGTGGAAAAGTGAAAAGTTTTTCCAAAGTATTTAAATAGTTTTAAAAATAATAAAATTTAAAACTATATTCAATCAAATTTTGCATCTATTTTGAGGTTTTCTTCAATATGAATTATTTTGCGCCAGCAATATAAAATTGCTATTTTCTAAACGATTTTTGATAATACCACTAGGTATATCGTGTTATTAGAATTTCATTTTCAAATCATATCACGCAAAACCATTAAATATTATATTTATATGGGATTAATCCACAATAGATTGTTATAAAAATTACATTTTTAACTGCTATTTGACATTAAAAATGGTATTTTCAGGCCAATAACTATCATCAAATAAAAAAACATTGATTTTTATGATTAAACTGAAACTATTATTGCATCTGAAAATTTATTGGAAAAACCAGAGGTTATAGATTAGTTGACGCATATTAAAACTCATTATTCTTATTTTTTTTATTTCATTGATAACATAATCGAATACAGACAAAAAAAAATGGAAAACGAACACAGTGTATACCAGTACAAAACAGAGTCAGACAGGGAGACTCGTTAAGCTCACTTTTCTTTAATATAATAGTGGACGAAATAATACAAGCAGTACGTAAAGGTCAGGGTTACAGAATGGGGAACAAAGAAATCCAAATATTATGCAGACGACGCAGCAATAATCGCCGAGACAGAAGACGATTATACAGATTATATAAAGATTAACACACATCTTCAATACAACAGCCAAGAAATACATTATGATAATATCAGCAGAAAAAACCAAATGTATAACAACATCTAAATACCCACTACGATGTAAAATCGAAATTGATGGGAAAATAATGAAGCAGGAAGCAAGGTTTAGATATTTGGGAATAAGATATTCCTAGTTACGGAGATGTTGAAGAAAAAGTACGACAACAAAGCGGTGGGATCTCTAAGACAAGACACAAAAACAAGAATCTATAAATCAGCAATTAGACCTATATTAACATACACGACGGAAATAAGACCTGACACATCTAAAACGAGACGACTACTAGAAACAACAGAGATGAAAATACTCCGACGAATATCAGGGAAAAGTATGTTGGATAAATCGAGAAGCAAAAACGTAAGAAGAGCATGTAATATAGAATGTAGTAAGGGATGGGTGACAAAACGGAAACAGGAGTGGAACGAACACATTAGCAGAATGGCAGAGGATAGGATAGTACGAATAGCACGAGATAAGTCACCAAATGGACGAAGGAGTGTTGGCAGGTCAAGAAAAAGATGGTGCCACAATTTAAACAATTTAGGAGGCTAATATTGAAGAAGAAACATGCTTTAAAGCCTACATACGAGAAGGAAGAAAAAGAAGAAGATTGATAATAGCATCAATCATTTTGGTTATTAACTATACTATAATAAATACATAGATACTTGTATTTTAAAACACTATACGAAGATAAAGGGAATGCGAATCAAAAATGGCATTCCTGCCTATAAAATAGCATATAAATTTAGCATAAGAATCAAACACGGCAATCTCCATGAACTGAGAATCCTCGCAACGACCGTGCCAAGCTGTTTTTTTTTTTAATTTGTTAGTATTTTAAAATGGAAACTATTACAACTCCTGTTAAAAAAGACAGTACTCGCAAACAAATTCGCAAATCGTCCACATGGCGGCAAAATGTGCGGAAAAAAATTAGGTACGTTCTTTCGAACGTACGAAAAACAGGTTCACTGCCGTAGCGGTCAAATAAGCCGCTTGTGCGACGCGCCATGGCGGTGGGGATACATTTGGTACTGGTTGTACCAAAGGTTTGGCTGTTTTTAAGGTAATTTAATACACATTCCAAGTTTTTCGGTATAAAAAGAATATTTTGTCCCCTTGAACATATTAACTAAATCGTCAGTGTATAATCTCGCCTTAACAAGTTTTGGAAAGTTTTCTAGGATTTTGTTTGCTACTAAGAAGTGTCAAACTAATAACAGGTCCTTGAGGTGTTAAGTGTGTTTAATATTTTGTGCTGGATATTGTAATGGATACTCTAAGTAACCAACAGCAATCACACATGGTGTTCCAACGTCCGTGGTATCGTTTCTCTATCACCTAGATATCCTGGTGGAGTTGATCGCCTTGTTCTTTACTGACATTACCCAGATTTTCAGTTAAAATGGTTAGAAAAAAGTTAAGATGGTTATGCAAAAAGTGGATTTTAAGGCTCATTCGACATCCCAAATGTTTAAACTTATCTAATAAATTAGCTACTATAAGCTTGTAGTTAGGTTCTTTTACATCATCTAATAAAAATTTGGTTACTTTTTAAAGCTTTTTTAAATACAATCCAAGCATCTTTTTCCTTAGTAGTTATCTTAGTTTCCAAGGTGAAATCGAAAATCATTTTACAAATATCTGATTCAATAAAATCACCTTTTTTTTAATTTGGCTTCTTATAGATTGGAAAACTTTTCACTCAAGTACTTGAAACATTCTCCGTCTTTATGCAGGGCCTTGACAAACTGTTTTATTAAGTCTAACTTGTTGTGTAGAGGTGGAAGAAGGATCTTTTTTGGATCTAATAAAGTTTGGTACAAAATGTTCCTCTCACCAGGTGCTCAAACATTTCTTATGGGCCATTGCTTTGTGGACTAGTGTTTGTCTCTTTTTACAATGTCCCATTCACAAATAAAACAGAAAAACTTTGTAAATCCGTTTCTTTTACCAAGTAGCATGCAAACACCTTTTAAATTTTTACATCATCCAATTGTAAGCTGAATAGCTGATTTCCGGTAGAACTGTGTCAAAATTTTTATATGGTCTGAATGAGCAATAGGAAGTGAAGCATAAGCGTCCCCATTGTGTAAGAGTACAGCTTTTACACTTGTTTTTGAACGACGAGTCATCAGTAGGTTAAAACTAATGTCTCACGACGGTCTAAACCTAGCTCACGTTCCCTGTCTATGGGTGAAAAATCCAACGCTTGGCGAATTCTGCTTCGCAATGATAGGAAGAGCCAACATCGAAGGATTAAAAAGTGACGTCGTTATGAACGCTTGGCCGCCACAAGCCAGTTATCCCTGTGGTAATTTTTCTGACACCTCTTGCTGAAAACTCTTCAAGCCAAAAGGATCGATAGGCCGATAGGCCGTGCTTTCGCAGTCTCTATTCACACTGAACATCAGCATTTTGCCCTTTTGCTCTAAGCGAGGTTTCTGTCCTCGCTGAGCTGGCCTTAGGACACCTGCGTTATTCTTTGACAGATATACCGTCCCAATCAAACTCCCCGCCTGGCAGTGGTTCGAATCGAATCGGGCTAGAGGTAAGTTGACGCTCGAAACGAAGCACATGAACGCTAGCCGGGTATCCGAAGGGCGAGCCTTATCGGAACCACGAAACCGACAAACGGCACAACGCAACGAAACGTCACTCCGTGCCCTTGGCTCAAGAATACCGTGACAGTCGCCGCATGGTGAGCGAAAGACGCACGCGTTTCGCCTTATCGAGTAAGTAAAGAAACGATGAAATCCTCTCAAACGTGTCAAAGTAAAACCATGAAAATAATATTTTTGAGATTCCTAACCAAATTTAAAAAAAAAGCGGAAAAAGGAACGCAAAAGTTACTACCACATAAGTCGAGAAATGCCTACGACAAGGAATACGAAAAATTAGAGTACTGGATGACAGAAAACCATGTAAAACATATTAGTGAAACTGTGCTACTCGTATACTTTGTCGATCTCGCCAAAACATTTTCTCCGATTTCCCTGTGGTCCAAATATTCTATGGTAAAGAAGACTAATCGTAGAGAAGAATATTAACATTGCCAATTACCGTAAATGGACCGAATATTTATAGACAGGCTCGAAAGGCTACCAGCCAAAAAAGTCTTGTCTAAAGAAAATGTCTTTAAATAATTCACGAAGCACCAAACGAAATATTTTAATTGAACAAACTATCATTAATATTTGGTATATTTGGTGTGTATCGACGTCAAGAACTTGTAATTATGTTGGTTATTCACGTAGAAGATAGAAAATAAGTTTTCGTCGTAAACGTACCAGCGACAAAAACCGATAAACAACGTGTTTCTACAATTATTGACGAAGATGAACTGAAGAGTTTAAAGTTAGTACGGGATTAGATGTCTTTACGACCCCGTGGTTCTTCAGAAAAAATGCTTTTTTTGACCTACAGACAAGGTCGTTGCACTGTACAGCCAGTTGTAAAGAACACATTTGGAAAAATCTCGTCCGCCATTGCAAAATATCTGGGTTTGAGCAGTCCTGAGAAGTACACAGGATGAAGAGTACGTCGGTTGCTAAAAGATATTTAGAGGATAGCATGTCTTTAAAGAATGAGGTTTCAAGAATGCTCCAGGCATAACTTCTGGATCCGGTGTTTCCTTACAGAAACTTGAAACCCAAGCTATGAAACTTTCTGAAATCCTTTCAGAATTGGCAGTTTTATGTGAAATCTAAATAATGTTTTAAAATATTGTTAAATAAAGATGTTTCTAATAAGTTATCTTTCTGTTTGTATCTTTACGCCCGTACGGGACATAAAGTACCCTTTATGCCCGCGCGGGCTTAAAGTACATAATTACGTAGTTGGTAACTAAGCAATAAAAGCACAATAATAAACTAGTATGACGTAAAATATATTATTGCTAGTATTATTTTATTTTTTAAATTGTATTATGTTTGATAATTAATTCTTCTTCTTAGTCGTTGACCCGATGCAGGTATCGTGATATCATGAAGCTATTAGCTAAATTTCCCAATGTTCCTCCACGTTTTTCTATCTTCTGCCATTCTAGCACATTCTGACAATGGAGCGCCAATGGTAGCAACAATATGGTCCGTGTATCGTGTGGGAGATCTACCTCTATTTCTTTTGCCTTCTACTTTTCCCTGGATGGTAAGTTTTTCAAGACCATTTCTTCGAAGCACATGTTCAAAATAGCTTATTATTTGTTCTGATATTTGTGTTCTTAGTCTTTTCTTTATGTTTAGCTGGTCCAGTATGGATTCATTTGTTCTTCGGGCCACCCATGGTATTCTCAGCATTCGTCTCCAGCAGTACATCTCAAATACATCTATGTTCTTTTTGTCTTTCTCAGTAAGGGTCCAGCATTCTGATGCATAAGTAAAAACTGGAAAAACTAGACTTCTTACTAGTCTCATTTTTGTATCGTAATAATATCGGATAATTAATTAATGTTATTAATTTTCGGAATTTGTTAATTTAAATCATATCAAAAATTCTTTAAAAATTAAATGAATAAAAATATATATACAGCAAAAACAATGCATATATTTGAAATATCTAAGCGAATAATAAAAACATACTAATGAGCGTATTTAAAGCATTTCTTATGCATAACAATCCCAACTTTAATGGGAAATTTGTCGGATGTTTAATTACCTATCATACATATTTTTTATCATCACTTTCGTGACATACATTATGTCAATTACAGTGCTACGTTTGATTTATTCAATAATTGTCATTCGTCTAACTTCGACAATAACTCTGTTATCAGTTCTGCAGTGCTCATCACAACGCAACGCCTAAATTCGATTTCAACTACAAAGTTTTTCAAGTTACTGTCAAACCAAATTCTAATGCCTTGAAACAACTAAAAAAGGTCGAAAACTCGTAAGTCCTCCATTTGAATACCCTGCACGTTTTAAAAATTCAGGAACCTCTTACAATATGCGGATCCCGCAGATTTATGCTCCGGTTGCAAAGTAACTTTTTTGAACGCTTTTCTCTATTACACCTACATATACAACGGGAAAATTATATACAAGTGTCGCTAATGGCCTACGGGAAGGCGTACGTGAATTTTTAAAGCCATGTGGAAGTTTTGTTGGAAAATATTGGAGTTTTCGGAAATAAAATTAATGTTTATTAGGAAATCCTAAAATCAATAGAAACCGCAGAAAATGGAAACATAGATAAACGGCATTGGTGTTCTTCTAGTGTTATTAGTCAGGGACGTATAAAAACTGTACAATATATACAATATGACCAGACTTATTTGAAACTTGTGCACATTTGTAAACATAAACTTGTTCTTTTTCTTATTCTTTATCATCTTAATCTATATAAGCAAGTCTGCTAGTTCATTGGCGTATTAATATCTCTATGGAAGGTTCTCACTCGTCTTTTGCTCGGTCGTCCCATATTTCTTCTGCCGATTGGTGACTTATCTCTTGCTATTTTAACGACGCGGGTCTCCTTGATTCTGCTTATGTGGTTATTTCATTCTTATTTTCTATTTTGTTTCTATTCATTTATACACTGTACGTTACATTTTCTTCTAATGTCTTCACTTCTCTTTCGATCTCTCAGCGTATTTCCTGTAATTCTTCTCAGTACTCTCATCTCTGCAGTTTCTATTAGCCTTTGTTAAAATACCACAATTCCCACCTTGATTTTAAAAGTGACATATGTCATGTCAAATTGTAACTATAGAATAAGTCAGTAGAGTTCACTTGTTTTTGTTTTATTATTATGGTATTGTAATCATAGACCATTGTAATGGCCGTTGGTTATCAACATTATAACTATTAAAGGTGTTCAATAAATAGCGAAATATTGTTTGTTTTACTGCTTTGAATCCAGTAATCCCTTCAGGTTATGGGCACAGTTATGTGCCAGTAATGGAATAGTTTGTGATTTGATGGGTAAACAGGAATTTGGATTTTGAAAGTCTGGAAACGTGAACGTGATCAAAACAAAGAGAGTAATAGCGGTCAATCTACAGGTAGCAAATTTTAAACAATTTGATGGTACAGGTTTTTTAAATTGGCAGTTTCGCATGGAATTAATGTTGAAACAAAATGATTTGCTGGAATTTTTACAAGACATAATTGATGACACCTTAAAAAAGAAGGATGCTAAAGCAAGGAATCTTATAGTGCAATGCTTAGCGGATAATGTGATACAGATTGTAGAAGATAAAAAGACAGCCAAACATATGTTTCTTCTTCTTTTCTTCTTAAAGTGCCTATCCGTTCCGGACGTTGGCGATCATCACAGACATATGTTTAATACTTTAAAAAACACATATTTGCAAAAAAGTTGTCTGCAAGAAAGTTGAAATTCAACGTAAATTAAGAAATATGAGGTATGTTAGTGGAAAATTAACAGATTTTATAATGTTGTTTAAAAACAAAGTGACAGATCTAAAGAATGTTGTTTCACAATTGTTAGCTGCTATGCCGGAGTTATATTAAGCAACAATCACAGCAATTGACATTATTTTCAGTCAAGATCCAACTAGAATTGATTTTAATATGGTGAAAAATAAACTCTTACAGGAAGAATCTCGTCAAGGAAATTCTCATAAAAATAATGAAGAATACACTGCAGTTTTCTATGCTAATAAGAATAGATATCACTATGAACGTCAACATAATTCCCAACAGGTCACACTTGGTCCTGGAAATTATAGTAGAGAAGGACGATGGAATGATGGACGACAGTCAAGTAGACAATATTAAGTAGGGGGACAAGGACAGGGCAATTTTCGATTTAAATGATACAAGTGCGGCAAAATTGGACATAAAAGAAATGAGTGCATGGAACATCGGTCTATTAATAGTGCAAGTGTCGGTCCAAAACAGATTGAAGAAGAAATTTAATTTCTTACTGAACTAAATGAATTTGAATCGCCACATCCTAATACAGTTTTATGTGACATAAGAAAGGAGCTTGTTGAGGTTTTGCTTTTTTCTGTTAGTGGTTAACAGGTTCACTGCCAACTTGGTTACAGCAATGTCTACCCAGAACCCAAAAGTTATGATTACAATAAATATATATATATATATATATATATATATATATATATATATATATATATATTTATATATATATATATATATATATATATATAAAGTCAAAGGCAGTAACGGGTTACTGGTAAACAACAGACAGTTGAGGATAACCGGGAACGACCCAATACTAAGGAAGCAAAAATAAACGGGTGCTTCTAAGTGGGTGTCTTTTGTTAAGAGTCAAGCTTTCGCCACATAATTTTGGGCTTTATCACAACTTGCCGTAATGGAAAAACATTCTTTACAATATCATAATTAGATGTTACTTTAATCTTACCTTAATGTCGACACTATCTCTTAGTGCAAAATAAAGTTGACATGGACATACACATATTTTTAAAAACAAATCAAACGCATCTCCCAACCAGAGGAAAAGTGGCCTTTATTAAATATTTAAAATTACTTTATTATAACCATGTGGCCGGCATTTTTGACAAGAAATTGTTAATTAAGTCATGTGCTATTTCAACTGTCACCTATCGAAACAGCACCTGTCTTAATCACTTCTTCTTTTTGTTGGCATAGAACAATAACATTATTCAGTCAGAAATATTAGCCTTTTTTGAATGTTATACAAAATTAAATTATAAATTGAATAAATATAGGTCCCTACTCTATATAAACATGTCATGTTTAATAAATCTTTGGTTTGTAATTAGTCTTGGGTATAGTAGTCAACATGACGGTGAGATGTATGTATTATATACCTTTTGCCGAAGAAAAATTATCATCATTGATACACTTGTTTCATCAGGTACATCAGTAATTTTCTTTTCGGCGTAAATATCTGCATTTACCAGATAATGACTTTAAACGTCAGCTAAATATTGTACTTTGATCCCGTATTCGGCAGGTTTGTTTGGAATATACATCCACATTCCACACCTTCCCTGAAGTACAAGAGTTTCATCTACAGTTAGATAAATTCCCTGAGAATAACATGACTTCGATGTAGCTCCACATATTAAATAATTCTGACACAACAGCCAATTTACCAATTGTTACTCTTTTTTTCTAGATTCAACATTGTCAAATCTAAGATATTCCAAAAAACGAAAATCTTGCCAGACTCATAGTGCCACGAAAGATAAGTCTTCCCGTTATATATGTGGCCCGCATCATAGAACGAACGTCTTCATGACTTTAAAAATAGACTGCAGATACAGTAGCCCAAGAAATGCTTTTATTTTAGAGAAATTGGTGTTGAGGGTAAAAAAATGCCAAAAAAGGTCGTCGTGACCGACGAAACCATTTAAACCTTTTATAGTTTTCTCTATTTATAGGGTGAGACAACGATGTACTACGCAGATAAAAGTAAATTTATTTTTCTTCTAGTAAAATCCCAAATATCGCGATTAGTGGAGAAAAATAATAATTTACGGTTTGTTTACATAATAATATGTGAATTTATAAAGGCTTCGTAATACCGCAGTAAGTAAGGTTATTTACAGTTCGAAACAGTCATACTGTTTCGAACAATATGGTGGAACTTTGTCCGTTGGTTTTACGACGTTGCCAAAGTTAAAAATAATTCTGCCAACTGAGGACTGATAGGAACTAAATTTTTGAGTAGTTGAAGCAGGTCTAGTTCCTTTCACGGTCATTAGAAACAGATATAATGCACACTGGAAGTGATGATAATGCGTCAGAAGGCAACAACGGAAGAGATAGAGGGTCAACTTTACCTTTCCTGCAGAGTAAGAAAACTGCCAGAACTCCAAGCAAAAGAAAACCAAGGGAAGAAGATTCAGCGGGAGGGGACGACGTTATGAGTATGTTCAAGAAGATACTTCTTCTTGTAGTTCCTTCTCCTATCGGAGGTTGGCTATCATCACAGCTATCCTTACCTTATTGGCGGCTGCTCTAAAAAGATCTACTGAGCTGCAACTATACCACTCTCTTAGGTTTCTCAGCCAGGAAATTCTTCGTCTTCCTATGGATCTCTTGCCCTTGATTTTACCTTGCATTCTGAGCCTTAGTATCTCATATTTCGCACCACTGGTAATGTGGCCTAAATATTCCAGCTTTCTTGTTTTGATGTGCTTTATGACCTCGCAATCCTTTTGTAGCCTTCTTAACACTTCTGCGTTTGTAACTCGCTGGGTCCATGGTATTTTCAAAATCCTTCTATAGCACCACATCTCAAATGATTCCAACTTCTTTATATTATCCACTTTTAGTGTCCAGCTTTCCATTCAATACATGGAATGGGGATACTCAAGAAGATAATGGGGGAACTAAAAGAAATCAGCAATGAAAATAAGGAATATAGAGAAGAGATGATAGCGCTAAAAAAGAAAATATAAAGATAATACAAGAATTGGAAGAAACAAAAAACAAATTAACCCAGGTTGACAACAAAGTAGAATTGAAAAACAGATGAAAAGAAATAACAGCGTAATTACGGGTCTACCAATAGTCGCAACAGATGAAACACTCTAAAAAATAACGTCAAAGATTTTATACAAAAGCACCTTAAAGAGGGTGTCGAAATAGAATCTGCAATGAAGCTAAAAAACACTATATATCTGATACAAATGAAGAATTATGGCAAAAAAATTAAGGCAATAAAAAAAAACAAACTCAGATTCCTTACTGGAGAGCAGATCTTCATCAACGATGACCTGTCCGAAAAGGAAAGACACACGAGGCAGGAAATTGTAAATAAAGGCAAGGAATTAAGAGCTGAAGGTAAAAACGTGAAGATGGGGTACAAAAAACGAACTGTGGATGCGATAAAATGGGAATGGGCCGGAAATGGTACTTTTAAATGAGAAAATTCTAGAAATATGGACCCAAGAAACGTCATATAGTAGTCGAAAAAGAAAAAGATGGCCCATTATACCGACGGACCCTAGTGATGAACAGGAAAATGAGTTTGAACATAAATAACAAAACAAAAAATAAAAACACGTACCTAAATATTGCGATATACAATGTAGGAGGAGTATTCGAGGAGGGAGCATTAATTAACCTAATAGAAGAACTTAAAAAATATAAAATACACTTCATAGCAATACAAAAACACATTTAACTGGAAACAACTTTGAAAAGATTAGCCCATACACGTTTTATATATAAGTAGTATCAATAGTAGGAATAGGAATAGGATAGTAGGAATTTTGGAGTGGGATTTATGGTACATGAAGACGTGAAACAGGTAAAACGATTCGTAGCCAAATCTGACAAAATGTGTGCAATTAGAATTAAAGGAAAAGAGAACATGATATCGCTGATAAATATACATGCTCCAACAGAAGAAAAAGGAGAAGAAGTGAAAGACGGATTTTATAAAGTATTATAGTCATTGTCTGAAGAAATGCTTAGACAAGATATTAAAATTATTATAGGCGACGCAAAGGTCGGGAGAGAAGATATATAAAAACATAACAAGGGTGAAAGTAAACATATGAATACAAATGATAATGGCCAAAAATTAATTACTTTCGCAATTGAAAACAGGATGAAAATAATGAATACACATTTCAAGAGAAAAACATATATAAAGGAACGTAAAATCTTCCGGGATTAAATAAAACTAATCAAATAGACCATATCTTAATACAAGAGAAATTCGACAATTTATTAACAACTGTAAAAACATGCAGAGGGGTTGACGTAGACTCAGATCATTTTTTGGTTAGAATTAATACGAGAAAAGCAATAATTAAAATGCATTAACAGACAAAGATAGTGCAACGTAAATTTAAGTTTGAAAAACTGAGAAAATTTGGGGTACCTACTGCAGGATTATTAAAAGGATATCTACGGCAAACAAAATAGTACTACTGTGAGTAACATACAACAAAAGTTCTTGAAAACGACAAACAGTATAAAGAAAGCAACGGCGAAGAACATACCAAGAACAGAAAGATTTAGAAAAAACCACTGGTTCGATGACGAATGTAGAACAGAGTTAAAAAAAAAGATCAGATTTAATATTAAAACGTTAACGATCGCAAAGACAAGACGACTTACAAAGGGATGAAGAACAATCTAAAAAAGTAAAGAATATTCTAAGGGAGCGGAAACGAAAGTATACGGATGATAAAGTAAAGCCTATCGAAGAAAATTACAAGAAAAATGAAATAAAAATTTTTTACAAAGAGGTAAAATACATTAAAACTGGGTATCAGAGAAGAACGATGAATGTAAAAGACGGACAAGCGAATCTGATAGTGGACGAAGACCAAATACATATGTGAAAGGTGGAAATAATATTTCAAAGAGGTGCTAAATGACGGAGTAACTACTGAAGAAAATTATAATGTTCCTAAACCTCAAATAATAATAGAAGAAATACCAAAGCCCACAAGAGAAGAAATTAAAGCAATAATAAAATATATATAAAATCAAAAAGTCCCGGAGAGAGAGGCATTGTGGCAGAGAACTTAAAATAAGGGTCAATCAATTTGACCGATTTTTGCAACATATACGATGAAGATACTTTACAGCTCTTAGAAGAAACCAGAAAAAATCGAAACTCTGATAACACTAGAAAAGGTTTTAGGGTACTGCTTAATCTATTTAATATTTTACATCCAAGTAATAAAGAAGGCGATAATTCCTAAATTGTAATAGATGAAATATTTTTGGAAGATATGTCTGTACTAGAAGAGAGAGCAGCGATGACTTTAACTTACGATATAGAATATGTACCTGTTGTTATTTTGAAAGAAGTTCCTGAACAAAATACAAAAGTGGCACAAAGTTTAGCACTTTACTCAGAAAATACTTAAGAAAAAATTACAGGATCCGCTGTCATTTCAACTTTTGATTCAGTTCCCTCCACTAGTCAAAACTCTATAAATAAGAGCAGTAACATGGAAGATTGTTTGCCTTGTGCCAAAGCTCCAGAGCGTAAGGGAATACGTAAAAGATCTAGTTTTGTAATTTCTTCTTTAGTTTATAAAAGAGAACTAGAGAAACAGGAACGCGAAGAAAATGAAAAGGAGCGAACAAAGTTAGAAAATAAAGCAAAACAATTACAAACAAAAATTCCTTGAAAGGAAAAAGTGTTAAACGAAATACTAAGATACTAAGGTACTCAAAGAAACATCTTTATATCAGCAGAAACCTAGTATTTTAGAGGACTTAAGAGTAAACAAGCTTTTAAATAAAGAACATGATCGACAGCCCCATGAAAAAATATGAAAATAGGTCAATTCCAAAATCACGTTAGACATCTGTCAGTATTAGGATTTGACCCAGAGGTTGCAGAACTCTGCTCACCACCTAAAAATAATATTTTTATGAATAAGGGTATATGCTTTACATGTACTGGAAATTTTTCCCTTATCAGGTTTGGGGTTAAATGCCAGAAGTGTTCCAGAACATTTCACAAGGAATGTTTTGAAAAATATGATTTATATAAAGAATATTTTGTTTGTAAAACTTGGCTTAAACAACTTGTATAAAGAATATTGTTTTTGTAAAATTTGTTTTAAAAAAAAAAACAAAAATAAATGACACTTTGTTTGTACGTAAGTACTTATGTTTTAGTTTTGTTTTCAATGCTCAATCAATATGTTGATATAAAAATTATGCCAATTACTGAGTGACAATGAATGAATATACTGCTAATTACTACATGCCAATAACTAGAATATAACTGCCAATAATTAGGAATTGTGTATAATGTCTAAAATAACCTATTTTTGCATTCTTTTCCTCAATATTTATAATAAAATGACATTTAATTTGTGTGTGGTAATGATGGTAATTTTTAAAAAAATATCCCCCTATGATGTTACCTAAATTAGCAAATCTAATGTTTAAACAACTCTTTTTCTTACAGTGCCAATAACTGGGTGGTTTACCCTACATATTTATAATCTTGTATTGTAAGCTGTTCTATTATGTTTTCTCTGTTTTTTTTTTGCTACTAATAATGTTGCTCAAAAGTTTATATTATATAAGAAAGTAAACGTAAAAAGTTAATAACATTAACCGAATGGCATACTTTAAAAATCTTTACTTACACAAATATGCGAAATATTACCATAAAAGTACCAGCCTAATGACTCGCGCATGGAAATTTGATATTACGACTTTTCTCGCCAACTAATTTTCATCAAAGCCGTAATAGGTTCCATGGTACCAAGATTAATTGCCATCTTGCATTACCATAATCAAACGCTCTCGGATAATCTCAATTCCACCTGATTTGCGTACACAGCTGAGTATTAGAAAATTTCATGGGATAAATTGCTCTTTGATTATTTTTCCCCTTATTAGCTGTTATTATTCTCTTGTATTGATTATCCCTCAGTGGTGGAACAAAAACAAATTATATCCCTTAACACCTCTAAGCAAAAATATGCCAGTTCTAATGAATATTTATTAACAATATCGCTAAATAGCTATTTTACAGCATAACTAATAAACCAAGTATAAAACTTATACTCAGAATAAATCAGGTATAGGCAAAATCACTAACAATAAACATGGAATAACTTATAGTGTATTTTTATGTATGAGAGAGTAATAAAACAATAAATTATGTATGCAAATCCCTAAACTGTTGATACGGGTGACTCAATGAAAAACAGATATTTGTCAACAAGTTTACAGAAGTATATAGGAAAACAATTTTAAATTGAGTATGACCACCAGGTATAAAGGTTGGAGCAGAATAGAATACAATAGTTGTGAGTGTTACTAATCCCTAAATAAGGTTGCCAGTGTCGGAGTGATGGAGGTTAACAGGTACTAATGAATTTGCAAGAAATGTAAGATGTTTATTTTATTGGTTATATATAACCAATAAAAGTTTAATAAGTACCTACCTATTTGCAAAATAAAGTTTAATTCTTTAGATAAAATAAAACGTTTTATTTTATCTGAAATTAGTGCATTCCACGAAGTAAGGGTTTTAACAATCAAACATTTAATTCTTTAATTCCAGGAATCTACGACAGTAATTGACTAGATAATTACCTTCTAAACTTATTCCACAGAAAATGTGATAGTGGGTTTTTCCATTTTGTAGGAAGGTCCAAGTGGCGTATTCAAAATTCTTAACAGTTCACTAAAAGTATGTACTTCAGTTGCAAGGTGCAGTTTATTGTGTATACTAGTGTTATGGAAAATTTGGAAGTGCCGTGTAAACGCCGAAAAATTGGTCCTTTAACAGTTAATGAAAAAACATTAATATTTAATTGTTTTAAATCATTTACAGACAAACGTTTATGTGAAAGTGTTGATGAGACCGTTGAGTTAGTTAGCAGTACACTTGGTGTTGGGAAATCTACGATTTACAGAGTTATTAAAGAAGAGAAATGTGGTAGTTTTCAAATGCCACGTAATGCTCCAGGGAAACCAAAATTTCAAATAGAATATCATTTTAAAGAAGGACTTCGACGGAAAGTGCATAAATTCTTCTTTAGACAAGAATTTCCAACATTGGATAAAGTTCTTGTCTCAGTTCGAGATAATAAGGATTGCCCAGAAATGAGTCGAAGTACGTTATGGAAACTTTTAAAAGAAATAGGCTTCCGCTGGAAAAAGAATCCCAGAAAGTCTATTTTATTAGAAAGAAGCGATATTGTCATATGGAGAAGACATTTTCTAAGAACCATAAAGGAAATGAGAAACCAAAAAAGAAAAATATTTTATCTTGATGAAACATGGATCAACGAGGGTCATACACCAAATAAATTTTGGCAGGATGAAACTGTTACAAGTCAAAGGTACGCTTTTGTAAATAACTTATCTACTGGTTTAAACCCACCATCAGGAAAGGGACGCAGGCTGATAATAGTACACATTGGCAGTTCAGACGGTTTTGTTGAAGGTGGTTTATTAACTTTTGAATCAACTCGTACCGGTGACTACCATGAAGACATGAACGCTGATGTCTTTCTAGAATGGTTCGAACAAATGATAGATCTTCTTTCTAAGAACTGTGTAATAGTAATGGATAATGCAAGTTATCACTCCAGACTTATAGAAGAACTGCCCACAACCAAGTGGTTAAAAAAAGACTTGCAGAATTGGCTGAGTTCAAAAAATATTACGTACCATCCCGGATCTATAAGAAAGGAACTTTATTCGTTGTGTGCCCTTCATAAAGAAAAATTTAAAAAATACGAAATTGATGAAATTGCCAAAAATCGTGGAAGGACAGTACTTAGATCCCCACCATATCATTGTGAATTAAACCCGATTGAACTGGTATGGGCACAGATAACGAGTGAAGTTTCAAGAAAAATACCACTTTTAAAATTCATGATGTTAAACAGTTGTTTTTGGAGGCCGTAAATAATGTAAAACCTGAAAACTGGGAAAAGGCAGTAAATCACACTATTAAAGAAGAGGAAAAAATGAGGAAGCTGGACAATATTACTGATAAAATGATCGAGCCAGTTATTATAAATCTTGGTTCTGAAAGTTCATCTTCTGAATCTGATTTGGATTTGTAACAAGTAGCTGTAAGTTTTATATTAATATTTTTATTCATCTATTTAACATACCTTAGACGGTTTTAAAAACTCTTTTTCTCTTTTGTAATTTTTAAAAATTAAAAAAAATGTGAATTTTTTAAAACCCCTTTTTAATGTAGGCCAGTCAGTTCTAATATAGTGTGTGATAGAAGAGGTCACTTTTGTTTACATACACATAACACTTTATAACACTGAAATAATTCATTTATTTTTTACAATTATTCAAAGTAATTTTTCAATTAATCTTGAGCACGCCCATGGAGTGGTCGGAGGTACCAGTTAAAATTATGCTAATTACTCTCTCGTTCATAAAAATAAACTATAGATATAGGTTGTACTTAGTATAAGAATTTATTCCAAGATTATACCGACCCACACCCTTGTTTAAGTCTAGTATAACTGTGGTATTACCTATTTTATGAATGTCAAAGTCATCAGTGACAAGAATATATTATTTTTTGGATTGTTTTGTGAGTACTTGTAGCTATATAATAAAAAAATGTGTTTAAGAGGAGTTGCGGCTGTCGAGGAAGTTGACAGTTTAACTAACACGATTGAAAATAAACGAAAAAGAAAAACTTTCAACGAAAGAATAAATCCATTTTCAAAATTCACTGGCAATTTTTGCAATTTTTTGCAATTTTAAAATACTCAAACTCAACATATAAGATAACAAATAAAGAAAAAAATATATTTGGTGTCAATTGTCAGTTTGAAAGTTTGAAAGACAAATCAAAATTGACATATTTCACTCAATATGTCGTTGTTCTATGTATTTGTGCAAAAGATTGCGACATTGCCAAACTATTATTTCAGAATGAAGTGGGAATACTTATAGCTAACATATTTACTCGGTTCGCTATTCCCAGTCCGAACTGTCTAGTGAATTTAGTAATTATTTTTTTGCAAAGTTAGTTACTTTTTGACGGACTAAAAGTGGCTGGAAATTACTATACAACCAAGCACACGTACTCATAGAAAATATTAATAGTAAACAAACTAAATAGTATATAAAATAGAACTTTGCGAATTACCGAGAGTCAATATTTAATTATCTCCGCCATATAATAAATAGCTATGTTAAATTATAACAACTAAAATCTATTTTTTTAAATTATTATTATATATATTTTAAATATATACTATATATATCTACTTAAATACTACCCAAAATTTGATTAGTTTAGTATACACTTCCACTATTTAGAACAATTCTTCTTTTTTTTTAAGAAAGAAGTCTGCAATAGTAGGATACTTGAGCTAGAAATACTGAGAAGTAGAAATTGTTGTGTTGTAGGTTTCCGACAATGAATCTGTCAAAATATGCCCGAGCTAAGCGAATGGAGTTTACCGAGTTTATTTGTAACAAATTATTTTAGTATTATATTTACCTTATACTTAGGATAACTATTCTAGATATAAATACGGAATAGCCTTAGAATACTACGAGTGTTTTATTAGCAAGACAGAAAGAGTCTTATGAACACAGTCGATCAAATTACTCTTTCAGGATATCATACTATGAGTCTTGTTTGCTATTTATCTAAATCTTCTTTGAAATATCGTAATGCGTGAATATTGATAATTAACGGATGTAAGCTTTATATTATAAATTAATTGGTTACATTCCTGCCTTTACCGCTGATCCTTATTCTGCTTGTAGTCTTTTAAAAGTTTATTTATCCATACCATTGTAAACTAAAATAAATACGATCTTAGTTTTATGGGGTTGTACTGAGATGATGACAAAATTTATCATTAAAAGTTATATCGTGAAATATTTTTTTTTTTATTTTAATTTGATGGCCTTTGCCGATCCAATTAGCCAGACAAATTTACAAACAATTTTTACAATCAGAGGAATTTTTTATGGAAATATTATGAAACTTTAACTTTTTTCTTAAGATTCGCAAAAATTTGAGAAAATACATCTGCTGATAATAGCAGGTTAAACCTTCGTCATAGTGTGTTGTGACCCATATATGTGTTGTAAAGGTCAAGGCATTTAAAAGGTGGCTGTGTTTCGAGATTTCGTCTTCGCTGGCTGTTTTAATTATATTTTGACAAATTCCTAATTTTAGTTCTTTGCCAGCAAAAATATAAAAAAAATATCTCTAGAATAGGTAGTTCGAGATTATTTTATATACAATAAGTTTTTAATTCGTTCAATTGACGTTTATTTGCGAAAAGTACGAGAAACTGATGTGATATTACTCGTTCAGGATCAAAAGGTAATGGTATAATAAAATATTTTCGGTCTTTTAGAGTTTTACTGGATACAATATTAATTCTTTGGTTACTATTTACTACATTTTCCTCAAATATATCATTCATTATTTTCTCGTGAAGTTTCTCAAGCTTATGTTGCCAGAAAAAGGTAACAATATTTTTATGAGATTTTTCTAGTAATTTCGTTTTCGACGTTTCAATTTTAAAATAATCGATTATCGATTTGGTTTTATACAATTCGATAAACTTCGGATATCCTTTCTATATTTTCTTCATTGTCGTCTTCCCCGTTTTCATCTGTCTCCGTTTCGTCTCTCTTCGATGCATGTAACGATAGTTTTAATTGAAAATTTGCACAATCCTTGAAATGGTTAATATTTATACTTGAGAGGGCATCTGCATTTCTGTTTATTTTTCCTGAGCGGTGTTCTATTTTATAATTGTATTCTTCGAGTTGTAGGCGCCAACCAGCTAAGCGGCTTCCAAGGTTTTTTTTTTATCGAGAAAAGCCATGTAAGTGGTCGATCATCCGTAATAAGTGTAAATTTTTCTATAGGGCCTTACAATAGAACGGCTCCAATTGCGAATACACTAGCATCAGTAGTAAGTAAAAATAGTTATTCAAAATTTGGATATATAAGAACTGGGTCTGATATTAAAAAATTTTTGAGGTAAAGGCTTCTTTGCATTCAGAATTAAAAATGAAAGGTACGTCTTTTTGAACTAGTTTAGTAAGAGGTTTCAAAATTTTGGCCAAATTTAAAATGAATTTTCAGTAGTAACCAGCTAAGCCAAAGAATGATTTTATTTCTTTGAGAAGTTCTTTATATATCATATTTTATCAGGATTTGTTTTTACTCCATGTTCTGTTACAAGGTAGCCCAAATATGCTACTTATTTTTTTAAAAATTCACATTTATCTGGCTGTATTTTTAAATTTGCTTTTCTTAATATTTTTAAATCATCTGTTAGTCATGACATATGGTCATGAATAGTGGGTGAATAGATTATTATGTCATCCATATATTATACTAAGCATCTTTCGTTTTGAATTCCTAAGAAGATGTTGTCCATTACTCGTTGGAAAGTAGATGGAGCATTCATTAGTCCGAATGGCATGCAAAGAAATTTGTAGTGTCCATTTTCAACGAAAAAGGCTGTTTTCTGGATGTCTTTTGGGTCAATTTCAATATGGTGACATCCAGATGGTAAATATAGGGTTTTAAAATATTGGCATTTTCCTAGTTCATCCAATAGTTCTGAAATTGGTGGTAGTGGATAACGGTCTTGTACTGTAAGTTCGTTAAGTTTGCGTTAGTCAATAACAACTCGTAATTTTTGTTTTCCTAATAAATCTAATTTTTTTTGTACAACCCTAACTGGGGATGACCAGATTGAAGTAGATGGCTCAATTATTCCTTGTTCTAACATTTCATTAATTTTTGTATCTTCACTTCTTCCATATGAACTTTATTTGTTACAATTGAAATAAAATACAATACTTAATTAATTTAAAATGACTACAAAACTGATTGCGTTGAAGTAACAGCTAAGAGTGGTTTTCGTCGTCTAGGACGCTAATTGATAGCCTGCCTATAAAAAGCAGAGTTGCTGTTTCCAGGCTGTTGGCTAACGGTCCGTCCAGCGGTTTCTATGGAAACTGCATGATGAAATGTGAAGTTGGCGAACATTAGAACAATGAAGTTGATGTATCTTTAACAGGCTTACCGTTGTGAGAATTGTCTTATAATATTAGCAAAATTACTTAACATTTGACATTATTCATTTTATTTTCTTTTTCTTTTTGTCAAAACTTATTACTATAGTTTCTATGTCTCTTCTATTTTTTATATTTATTTTAGGTTAGTTTGACAGAGGAAGTTTATGTTTATGTAAACCTTCATTGCAAATTTTGATATATGTAAAAATGTTTCGTTTGCACTTATTAAACAAGCAAGAAAGTTTATATTACTAAGTAATATAAACTATATTCCTAACTATATATTACTAAGAATATATTCCAATAGAGAAATGTCATATTTCTGATCATTCCAAAATTTCGGCTCTATCTCTCCGACTATTAGGCAAGCTCCTCTTTCCTTTAAAGGAGACAGATAGTTGAACGATATTTTATACAATGTCTATCACTGGGTATGGATTTATTTTTGTTCAAGTTTTACATTGGTCCATTATTTCAAATGCAGTTCAAACAGACATATATTAAATTGTATGTTCCGTTTTAAATTCGTTCAATCTGTATATATATATATATATATATATATATATATATATATATATATATATATATATATATATATATATATGGAAAAGGATAATGCGACTGAATAATAAAAGTAAAAAGTAATGGCATGTCTCGCAAAACAGAAAACCAAAAATGGTATATCGATGGAAGGCAACCGTATATACGTATTTCTGACTATTGGTCGTCTTCAGTACGGTGCAGCCAAGTTAGAAAAGGAGCATATTAACTTGGGAAAGGATCACTACAGGAGCAATGCAACCAATTTGTGGCATTAGAGTTAGAAGACCCTGATGGTTTCCAGGGCAACTATATATATATATATATATATATATATATATATATATATATATATATATATATATATATATATATATATATATTGATACGATTAGGGTTTATAGAAAATAATTTATAAGTTATATACTACATAATATTAGATATTTGGTTGTTTTAAATAAGTTATATACTAGAGAATTTTATAAAAATTATTTATGTGAGGGCATTTTAAGAAATTAGCATATAATAATTGTAAAAAGTTGTATTTTAGTAGTTATGATTTTGTAGATATTTTTAAGTGAGCCATGTGCTTAGGCAACCAACTATACAGTGGATTGACAGATATAAATTAATCATAATATGAATATAAGTGGGGTTATAATAATAATGTTGGTTTGAGGTGTTTAATTTATATATATTTGATGATTTAAATGTTTATTCTGATCTGAAAAGCCTAAATGTCAACAAAATTATCAATGGAACATTAACGATTTCTCCAGAGTGCAGAATTTGACTATTGTTTACGGTCGAACATTCTCGAAATAATGATTATGGCGGTGGATCGAACAGATATTTTTTTCGAGAACATCTATATAGAGGTAATAGAACAAATTGGAACATGATCTCTTACCAGATGGTTCTAGAAATCCAAAAACATATAAATACCCGTGATTTGGATTCAAGATAGCAGTTTTTAGTCAGAAGTCAGGCCAGTTCATTATGAAAGTTAGTAGAGTAAAGTAAATTGTTCAGAATTTTCAAGAAGTCAGTCAGAAAAGTTTAGTAAGAAATATGAAAGTTAGTTGGAGTCAGTGAATCAAGTACAAATAGTCCAATTGTTTAATATAGTGAGTTAAATGAAGATTAAAAATTATGCATATATTTAATGCACATTTATAATTATACACAAATAATTATTGAAGATTATAAAAGTATATTAGAAGAATATTGGATGAACATTGGAAGGAATTAAAATTATATTATGGTTGGAGATTAGTATAAATCAACTTATAATAATTGGATATTAGTATATTGAAAAGAAGAATAAATATAAATGGTGTTTGCTGGTTTGGTTGGTGGTGTATAAATGCTGGTGAAGAAAACTATATCTTAAATTGGTAGAAGCTGATAATTGGAAAAAGAAATTTCACAAAAACAAGGATAACCGAAGTACGAAGACTTTCAGTGGTGATTAGAATATATATAGTGGAAAACAGTTCATTTAGGCATTCAGTGAAAGAAAGGTACAAAATTTTGTTAATATAATTTAGTTAATGTCATAACAATTTCAATTTTGAAGATAGTTTGTTTAAATTTTAGATTGTCTATAGAATTTAATTAGTTTTATAAGAGTATCAATTTAAAGATTGTTTATTTTAGATTTACATTGGCTAGGTTAGATATATATGTGTGTTCCATAATAGTTATAATAAAGATAATTTAAAAAAGTACTTACAAACTAATTCTTTGAGAACCGCGATAAAAACCCTATATTATTAAAAATACTCATTGCTCATCATTCAAACAAAAAACACATCATAACAATATATATATATATATATATATATATATATATATATATATATATATATATATATATATATACATATATATATATATATATATATATATATATATATATATATATATATATATATATATATATATATATATATTTAACTAGAGTACAGAAGACGCAGGCAACAACATTCATAATAATATAATATGGTTTTACCCCATGGTACAATGGTTTTACCCTATCATCATATCTATTCCAATCAGCATATCTATTGGTCAGAATAAAAATATGTTATCTAAATCTCACTGTAAAACTTTTATACGATATACTAAGTTAAGAAAGACTGAAATTTTAAACTAATATAAATTTCAACTACGTACTTGTACGTCACTGTTTACTGTAATTATCTCTTTCAGTCATTTTACGAACATTACATAGTTGGTTAAGCAAATCGGTGAAATTCTGATCTGTTGCACTAGCGTGATGCTTGCAAATTACGCGAAGAATTGAATAGAAAATTTTGTATAATAACCACTTAAATATAAACATTCACTGATTCACTATTTGCATTTTCATCTGATATTATCGTAACATTCCTGACAAGTACACCAATTAAGACATATTTGATGTTAATGAAATGGAATATGTAGTAGTTTTTTTTTAAGTTTGAGAACGATTAAAGCCTAGAGATATCACAATCTCATAAATTGTGTACATACTATGTTTTTAGTAGCATTTTTTCCCATTTTTATTATTTTTCGTAATAATTTTTAACCAACACTTAACAATAGATGGTAGAAAATGGAAATAAGATGACGAGAAAGTATAGCTGTATGACACAAAAAAGGTAGGTTGCACAAAGGTATTAAAAAAATAATAAATGATAAGAAACAAGAAAAAATGGTAACGATATGGCTACGACAAGGACGATGATTTTGGCGAAAAGAAAAGAAAATAGCCAGAAAGGTAACAAATTGAAAATGTATTGAAACTGGGTATTGAAAGAGGAACGTAAGAGAAACTTACGAGGAAAGAAGTATTAAGAAATTAAAATAAAAAACTGGGAGCAGCTGGGAAGTGAAAGTTAGAAAAGGGTGAGAAATCGAAGGAAAAAATAGATACCTCAAGATGATTTTTATGGTGTCAAAGAGAATAAGTCGAGTAGTAACTGACTTTTAAGCAATATCAGAAAGACTGTGCTATTAAGAATTATTGCCAAGAAATATAAATATACTTCTACAAAAGAGAAAGACATGAAAATAAAAAGTAGAGTTGAGAACAAAAATTAAGAACATTAGTTAGCATTAGCTAAGTTGAGTAAATTAGCAGCTCGACGAGCAGCTTGATAATGTGGAAGATGGTTTGTTTGGAGAAGTCCCAGTTTGATGGCTATCTCTTGATAAAGGATCTTTCCTACTGAGTCGTGCTGTTACTTATATTCAGTTGCAGCAAATGCCTGACAGTCTCCGTTAAGATGTTGGATGGTTTCTTGGGCTTGACATCCATTTCGGCATTTGTCATTTTGGACCTGAGTGTTTTTAACTATATATTTCTAAAAAAAATCAATTTCTAAAACTTGGTGGGGTGCTGACGTAGAAACAGCTTTGCTTTTTTACAAATCTTATATCAGATCCATTCTGAAATATGGATGTATACTTTATGGATCAGCAAGTAAACAAATTTTAAATAAAATTGATGTATTTCAACGGACTGTTCTACGTACTTGTATCGGAGCAATGAAGTCTACTCCAATAGCTCCATTGCATGTTGAAGCTTTAGAACCTCCTTTAAATTATAGACGAGATTATCTAAGTGAAAAATATGTAGTGAAAATTTCATATATCAACAATTCTTTATATTCTGGCATAAGCTCGCTAAATACCGAGGATCTAACAAACAGTTACTGGATTCATAAAAATTCACCAACCCTTTTCACGGTCTTTAGAGCCATGTGTAACAATAAGTATACCAACTGTATTAGCAACCTTGATATTAACGACTATTTCGCATTTTTTAATGATGCTGATATACACATACCAACATATTATAGTATTCCATTATTAGATTCATGCATCTTAAATTCTTATATAAAAAAATGGCCCATGGCAACTGTAATCCATACAGATGCATCCAAAACATCGGATGGGACCGGATGTGCTTTCTACATTCCATCCAAGTCAATAGAAAAAATGTTCAAACTACCTCTCAATTGCTCAATTTTTAGTGCTGAAGCACTTGCAATTTTTGAAGCCTTGAAATATTTTGACAGTTTAAACAGTAATGCAGTTTTAATAATATCTGATTCATTATCAGTCTTATTATCTCTCAAAAATACAAAGTTACCCAATTATAATTCTAATCCTTTTATTAACCAAATTAAGAACATGCTTGTTAACCTTAAAAATAAAAATAAAACTACGAATTTTATTTGGGTAAAGGCTCATGTTGGTATAAAACATAATGAGCATGTTGATTCTATTGCAAAAGCTGCAATAACCTCGACAGCTAAAATTTTACCAGAAGAGAGAATTTGTGTTCCTGATGCTTTTCTCATCTCTAAAAGAAATCAAACAGATCGTTGGAATACTTCCTGGCAAACTTTTTGCGACCACTCAACAACACAATACGTGCATATACAACCACACATCCCTAATTCCAGATGGTTTAAAAATTTCAATACCGCTCGTAAATATACAACAACTTTAACCTTTAACTACGGGCTACGGTGTACTCAGTACACCAGTCGCACTAAATTGGCCGCTATTTCTGATAAGCACTGGTTGCGCACGTGTCCCTCTACCTAACCTATCTCTGAGTGTCAGCTATAAACCTCAACAGTTGTAAAATTGATTGCTGCAGAGATAGACTGACGGTTGGAAAAATTCAGGAGAAGTTTACTAGTGGTGTACGTAGTACACCAAGCACCTAGTTATGTAAGTAAATTTTGTGAGATTTATATTACGTTTATCTACTAAAAAATAGCATTATTAATGTATAGCGACTTATATGTAACAAAAGCTAGACATTTTGCAACGTTATGAATAAAAGAATTTGTAATTTGTTATTAAAATTTTAATAAAACTTTTATTTTATTATAATAAAACTAGTTTTATGATAATACATTTGATCAAATATTTTATTTTAGCATTTTCTCATAATTTAATATACCGTTATCTATTTGGATATTTGTGAGTACCTATTATTGGACTATTTAACGACCTTCTAGTTGTTTTTGTGGTCTTGTTTTTTCATGTTCTTTCTTCCATAGCAATACGGTCATGTCTCTTTGAAATATTAATTAGAAATAAATAATAAAAATTACAAACGTTGCCTCTATATATTTGATCGTAACGTTTATAAATCGAGAGGTACTACAAAATATTTACTTTGCAGGGATCGTGTACCAGTAAGAAATCCCCAAAAACGCTCAGAAGATGAACTTAGAGCTATGGCTCAAGCTATATTTGAGGAAGAATCTGATGAAGATGTTGGTGGAGACCCAGATACTTCAGACGACGAGCTAATAGAAAAAACGGAGCACGACACAATCAGAAGTTGATCTGAATGACGAAAATCAATATACGATTTACTCGGACACAAACAGTAACATTGAAAACAGTTCAGATCTTGATGAAGAAAATGATTATTTTATAGCAAAAGACAGAAAAACTAAATGGTATAAGAAATCTCTTCTTAGCAAATTTACTAAAACTCCTTCAAAAAATATTGTCAAGATATTTCCTGGGCCAACAGTTTGTGCGAGAGATGTTACTACGGAACTAAGTGCTTTTGAAAAACTCTTTACAAATGAAATCATAGAAAATATAGTTGAATGTACAAATTTGCAGATTGCAAAAATGCGATTAAATTATGAACGGCCAAGACGGGCTAAAGATACGACTAAACTGGAAATCATGGCATTATTAGGATTATTATTTCTTGCAGGGACTAAAAACCAAAATCATACACACTTCCTCGAATTGTGGACAAAAGATGGTACCGGCTCAGAAATCTTTCGAGCCTGTATGAGCGCAGATCGATTTTTATTTTTGCTTGCTGCTCTTAGGTTTGACAACAAAGATACTCGAAAGGACCGAAAATCAATTGACAAGCTTGCTGCCATTCGCTTTACTCTTGATACGTTTATGAAAAACTGTAGCAGCAACTATTCCTTGGGAGAAGAAATGACTATCGATGAAATGTTGATACCTTTTAGAGGTAGATGCAACTTTGTGCAATACATTCCAAGTAAACCTGCAAAGTATGGCTTAAAAGTGTTTGTGTTATGTGACGCGCAGACCTTTTATGTCACCAATTTTGAGGTGTATTGTGGTCAACAACCGGAAGGGCCCTACAAAAAATCTAACACACCAACGGATATTACCCATCGCCTGCTTCAACCTTGGAAAGGTAAAAACCGTAATTTAACATGCGACAATTGGTATACGAGTTATCCGTTGGCAATTGACCTTTTGAAGGAAAAGATAACGATGGTTGGCACACTTAAACGAAATAAAAGGGAACTACCTCCAGAGTTTTTACCAAGAAAAAACACACCAATTGGATCATCCACTTTTGGTTTTCAAAAAGAAGTTACCATTGTATCCTACACACCAAAAAAAAATAAAGCTGTCATTCTCCTATCTACCATGCACAGTAATTCTACAGTAGATCCCGAAACAGGAAAACCAATGATAATTTTAGACTATAATTCACATAAAGGAGGCGTAGACACTGTAGACAACCTACCTAGTGTACCTATTCGCTATCCCGAAGAACACGAAGATGGCCAATGGCATTGTTTTTTCAACTCTTGAATATTGCCGGAATTAACAGCCAGATCCTGTACAATGTTGCCAACATCGACAATCCTCAAAAATATAGAAGAGTTTTTCTAAAAGAATTATCATTAGCATTGATAAGACCTCATCTTTCTGAGAGGGCGGAAATACAGAGTTTACCTCTGGATTTAAAAATATTCTTGAAGAAATACAAAAACGTACAAGACGACCACGATGAAGAACCACCAGCAAAAAAACGGGGGAGGTGCCATTGTTGTGGAAGGAGCAAAATTAGAGTTACAACAATATCTTGCAACAAATGTAATAGAATGGTTTGTAAAGAGCACTCTGTTACAATTTGTGCAAATTGTAATTTAGTAGACGCAAACAAGGAAGAAAACGAAAGTGAATAGCACACATATTCTCAAATATGTTCATTTGTGAATGATTATTTACTCCTAGTTTTTAGATTTATATACTAGTTTTATAATATTTTTAATGTTAAGCTAATATACAAGAATCTCAAGAAGGTTATTTTTAGAGAAAAAGAAGTGGTTGAGTTTTTGTTCTTATATTTGTTGCTAATCTTTATATTTTCGTTATGTATTATTTTTTATGTTAAGACATTCTCTTAAATATATGCCTACATTTATTATATACAATATATGTACTAAAAATACCTAGTTGTGGCTTTTATTTGCGTTTTTAGTCGGTGGTGTACAGAATACACCGCGCACGTAGTTATGACTAATGGAGGGGCGCCCGTAGTTAAAGGTTAATAAGATTGAGATTTGGCCGCGCTTGTTATCCTGTTCATCTTACTAAAATCAAAATATACAATTCAGACTTATGCGAAACTTGTCAAGAACAAGGAGATCTTAATCACATCTTTTTTAAGTGTTCCAAATATCTTCAGCATTCAGGAACTCTTTTAAACAACTTGCAAACTCTGCAAATATTTCCTCCATATCAAATAAATAACCTATTGGCCACTAATAATAAAAAAGTTTATGATTGTTTGATTAAATTTATACATAGTGCAAATGTGTGTCTGTAGTCAATCTCAGCTAAGCTCGTTAACCTTTGTTTTAACCCAATTGTTTATTTACCTTTCTTTCCGTGACCTATTGCTAGTAATTTCTTAAACAAATGTCCTGATGGGTCCCTGGACGAGAAGTGAGTATCCCTGTTGTTCCTTATATTTGTATTTTCTTGCTATAATTTTCTCTTTTTGTTTGATTCAGTTATAGGGATTTTATGAGGTTTTTTTGACTCGAATAGATACACTTTTTGCACTAGCGATTAATAGTATAGATTATACACTTATGTATGTATACACTATATAATGTACACTTATCTATGCACTTATGTGTATATGCATACACTTTTTTTTTCTTTAGTATTAATTATATCAGAATATTGATATTAGTAATTATTCTTTTATTATATCTCAATACGTAATTGGCTAAATAGCTAAGTGCTAAAGCCACAAAAAAAAAACTATATATTTCAGGTAATTTTTGGTTGTTATAACCTGATCCTAAATAACGAGTAATAAACCTTTTGTTTCGGGAAACATATTTCCTGATGTCATCCAATAGTTCGACCCTATATTGTTGACATGCTCTTGACTGACCTCATTGGGATGTCGCCAGTGCAGAGGTTTAGCCATCTAGATGCGCATTTCTTCGTCCTTAGTAAGATGGTTTATGCTCATTTCTGGTTCCCTCAGTTTGAGGGGTGTTGTATCATCTACTGCACAAATCGCGCGATGTAGAATAGATGTCTCAGCCTACACCTGAAAATAAGTTCTTAAATTAGTAAGTTATTTTTCTAGTTGCTCACCTATATCCATAAGTCTTCGTTCTCCTAAATACCGCGGTAATGTTGTTCTTTCTACTGCACTTCAAAGATGGTGTTTTTGAGCCAAATTTGTATATTTGCCAAAGCTTTCGCTTATGTTGAATTAAATAAGTAGCTGAGAGGTTAATCCAAGGTTTTAGTTGATTTCTGTATAGCTGCCGTTCGGTTGTATTATTAAAAATTTAATATATTGTCTATTTAATGTAATAGCAGTATGAAGAAAGAGTCCCACATTGACGATGGATCAGAGTGATTAAGAACAATTGATTGCCAGTTTAACTGGCATAAAACTAAATTTACATTAAAGAAATCAGTAGTGGCGTACATTACAAAATTATTTTTGCAAGGCAGTGTTAAACTAAATTAAATGAGAGCAGTAATAAGAGAGTTTTCAGAAAGATCCACAGGAAAGGACACTTCAAGTGTAAAAATTAATTGATCGTCATTTGTGAAAAATAAGTCTAAAATTAAAGGATTAGTGTTGGCTGTAAACCTTGTAGGTTCAGTTATCAGTTGTAATAAATTTGAGTTCATAATAAACTTTTTAGACAAATTAAGTATCAGTTTTGGAAATAATGGGCCAGCTAATCTCTGAAAAATTGAAATCTCCAACAACAATAAGATTTTCAAGGAATGATAATTCCTCATTTGTGAATAAGCATATTGTCCTAAGTAAGTACTACAGCGGTGTTAAAAAGTCCTGCATCACCTAAGCGCCTTATAGTTTTTGAGGTTTAACACGGTTTTGGTCTATTTTCGCTAATTCGTTTTAAGTTTGTGCTTATAATTAGCATTATCGGTATATTTACTAACGTTTTTTTAAATACTAGCTCAAAATTCTATAGAAAAGATTAAAATAATCTGATTAAAGGGATTTCCCCATAATCCGACAAAATTATGAGGTGATAATTAAGTCGTTAAAGTACTATTAAATTGAATCTTAATGACAAATTTGCCACATATTTTGACTATATAAACACTGTAGTTACCCTAACACATTTATTCGCTCTTTGATTGTTGATAAAAAGGTCAAAATTTTATCCCAGACCAAAAAAACTAAACTATCGGACGAAAAGCGTTTTGAAATTATTTTTCACTATCCGCAGTAAACTGTAATCAATCTACAGTAATTAGATTCATTAAGAAGCATGCTGAACAAGGAAAAATCGACGACAGACCGCGTAGTGGTTGACCAAAGAAAACTTCTGTTCGGGATGACGCTGCGTTAAGAAGAACAAGTCTGGCAGACAGAAGCCTTAATTCCATCCAATTGACGTAATTGTGGTCTGAATCTACAGGTATAAGCGTGTGCGCTTCCACTGTGAGAAAAAGACAGCTTAGTTTTAAACTTGAAGGATGTAAGGCACGGAAGAAATAACTTATTTCAGAAAAGCAAAGATTGCACCGTTTAAAATGGACCAAGGAACATCGAATTTGGACAGCAGAGCAGTGGAAGAGTGGACTGTTTAGTGATGAATCCACTTTCAATATTAATAATCATGCTGGAAATGTCTACGTCAGAAGATTTCCTGGTGAAGAATTTTCTCCAAAATGTGTTCTTCCCACAATTAAACATCCAACCTCCGTTATGATATGGGGTTGCATGTCCGCTCGAGGAGTTGGTTGCCTACACGTTGTCTCTGGGATGATCAATGCTACCAAATACATTGGGTACTACAGAATATGATGCTGTGTAGTGGAAAAGACCTGTTTGAGGAAAAATTTATGTTTTCAGGATGATAATGCTCCTTGCCATAGAGCAAAATTGGTTAAAGCTTGGATAAAGAGTAATGAAATTGATAAGATGGACTGGCCAGCGCAATCCCCGGACCTCAATCTCATCGAGAATTTGTGGCAAAGGATATCAAACATCATTTCCAAAAGCAAACCCACAAATAAAACGAAATTAATCGAATCTCTAATCCACGATTGGCATCACTATATTTCCATGAAGGAACTGAAAAAATTAATAATTCCCATGCCCAAAAGATGTGAACTAGTTATTAAAAACAAGGGCTGGCCAATTAAATATTAAAATTAGTTTAAATTACTTCAACGTGATGTACAATATCGTCTTGATGTAAATAGCCTAATTTTTGTAATATTGAATAAAAAATTTTCCGAAATACATTTTTTTTATTAATCAAAAGTTTTGCTGTGTTTCCATTTTATAATATTGTGTTTAAAAGTGCTTGTTTGATGTAGACAGTTAGACGGTTAAAAACTATTTAAGGTAAATGTTTTAAACTTCTATTTCCATGTATTTGATAAGGTGATGCAGGACTTTTTAACACCACTGTATATCCGGAGGTTGGTATATGCAAACCGTATTAAATATCTTTTTCACCGCGCTTCTATTTCCCATTGTTGTACCCCAATTCTAGATAAATCGGCTTCAACATCATCCTTTCATCTTTTCTCGGTCGGCCTACTGATCTACCATCTGATCTTTCAAAAAACACTCTCTTTAACATTCTGTCATCCTCTGATCGTACCACATGACCTGCCCATCTTATTCCGTTTGTCTTGATATGTCCAACTATGTTTTCAGTTTTATACAGAGTCACCAATTCAGCATTGCAGCGTCTTTTCCAAACCCTGTGAATTCATCTTTTTGAGGGCCAAATATGATTCTGAGAACCTTTCTTTCAAATACTAGAAGCTTATTGATTTCCTGCTGGCTGCGAGTTCATGTTTCACTGCCATATGTAATAATTGGGCAAATAATCGACTTGTACAGTGTTAATTTAGATTTTCTTTTTAACAGCTTCGACCTTAATAATGTTGAAAGGGAGTATAATGCTTTATTTCCCGTAGCTATTCTTGCTAAGACCTCTTTTTCTCAGTTTTTCTCTAATATTTGTCGGGTGGTAAATATCTAATCTCTAGTTGACCTTCCAGCACGAAAGCTACATTGTAGTTTCCTAGAATATCTTCCGAATATGGTGTGAGCCTCTTTAGCAAGATAATTGATAGCACTTTATATGATGTGCCAATTAGCGATATGCCTCTATAGTTTTGGACTTGTTCTTTGTTTCCTTTTTTATTCATGGGAATTATAATGCTTTTATTTCATTCTTAAGGCATTTTCTATTGTTACCATTCTCTCAAAATGATGTCATGTGTAAAAGGTTTCTTCCTGGTTTTGACAACTCCCCATTTATGCCATCATTTCCTGGTGCTTTATGGTCTTTTAGAAACGCGATCGCATTCTTTACTTCCTCAAGTGTTGGTGCTGGTATTTCGATATCTGCAGAATGAGACGTAATATCTGCTTCCTCTGGCTCACTTTCAATATTTAGTAAATTCCAAAAGTATTCCTTCCATCGTTCGACGATTTCCGTTTCTATCATTATAAGTTCACCTGCTTCATTTCTCATAGGCTGTGTTACTCCAACACTTGCACTTTTTCTGACTGACTTCACTTCACTAAATATTTTCCTTATTTGATTCCTCTCGCCACTTCTGTCCATTTCCCGAAATTGCTGTTTTAGATAGCTCCTCTTTTTAGTTCTGAATACTAAACAATACTTTTCATATTAAATATGAAAGAGTTAATAGTAATATGATCGTGATGATCGCCAACATCCGGAACGGATAGGCACTTTAAGAAGAAGAAGAATAGTAATAATTAAGTGGATTTCTATATCGGGTACGTCTATTGTTTTATTACTGATGGAAAAAGTATTGGTAATTTCATTTGCTAAATACATGCATAGTCCTCCCACTCGACGAGTACTTCTATCTCTATGAAATATAGTAAAATTATCAATGTTTACAATAGCATCGGAGATAAAGAAGCCTATCCGTAAATCTTGGGTGCAGAAGAAAATTATGAACAAAATCTCATTATCTTTGGACGGCTACACACATATTTAATCGTAAGGTCATTTTCTCTATTATTTTTACGAATTTCAAACTCAGTACGAAGTTCTTTTAAGCGAAAATGCTGCATAGGTGTCTTGTCATCAATAACAGAATAAGTTTCAGTAGAGTTGTTCTCCAAAAGTTTATTTTTG
The DNA here is from genome assembly GCF_040954645.1 of Diabrotica undecimpunctata. Lineage (NCBI taxonomy): Eukaryota > Metazoa > Arthropoda > Insecta > Coleoptera > Chrysomelidae > Diabrotica > Diabrotica undecimpunctata. Next base: position 94,829,779 of record NC_092811.1, read on the forward strand.
TTACGAAGAATTTTTCGAGTGTGCTGTTCAGAACTCATCACTTTTGTCATGCGGGATAACCTTTATTTTAATTTGGTTTACCGACTCTATAAAATGTAACAGGACTTTCTTGGCATCAAATGACTTCTAGGGCTAAATTTATTTTATTCTTATCATATTTATGTGATGGACTCGAACGTTGCTGGATTTAAGTTCATTTTATATAATAATAAAATACTGAACACTTTTGTTTTAAACACTTTCACAAATTTTATCATAAATTCGGCACTCTGCTGAAACAGTTGCAGTTATAATAAATTAAAATAAAATTTGTGAAAGTGTTTTTTTTTTATTTTAGTTAACGTGTCTTGACTACGAGGTCATTGACACGATGACAGTATAATACAATATAAATTATATACAATTTTACATTTGACAATACACAGTACTTATTTTTTACAAATTTAACCGTTACACATAATTATTAAACTTTAGAGTTTACTAAGCACTTGAGTGTCTTTTAAATATTTAAACAGGTTTACAAGTTTCTGAGTTTCACTTAACATTTCTTTAATATTATCTCCCAACTGGTGTTGTTTTCTTTTAGCAGAAAGATGCGGACATTCTATAAGAAAATGTCTGACTGTTAAGAGACTGCTGCAATGGCCGCATGAAGGTGGATCGGTAGATGCCATTAGAAAACTACGTGTAAGACGAGTGTGTCCAAGTCTTAATCTTCTTAGAATAACCTTGTGTCTTCTGGGTATGGGTGTTAGCTCTAAGGAAGGTATAACTGGTTGTATATCGTGTAAGTGACTCGGAGTTGTGTTCCAATTAGCTTGCCATTTGTCATATATAGTCTTTTTAAACATTTTTTTAATATCATGATGCAACTGGATATTTCATGTAGGTATATCCAAAGTAGAAGCTTCTTTTGCGGCTACATCTGCAGCCTCATTTCCTACAACTCCTACATGTGAAGGTACCCAGACAATAGTGACAATTACTCCATGATCCGTAAGTTTATTATATATGTCATGTATTAAATTTACCAGAGGATGATCTGAGAACATGTTTTTGATTATATGTATTGATGATAAGGAGTCTGTGCAAATCGCTACATTGCGGTCAGTTGGTTCCAACATACGAAAAGCCTCGACGATACCGTATAGTTCTGCAGTGTATACACCACAAACGGCAAGTTTGATTAGTTTTGTAGTGCTGAAAGAGGAAACAACAGCACTACCCACCCCTACATCATTTTAAGAGGCATCTGTATAAAGAACTTTATGAAACATGTCTAGGATCAATTGTTTAATTATAGCTTTAGGAGTATCATGTTTATTGAAAGAGCAAAGGGAGGTGTTGACATTCGGAAGTTGCTTATGCCAAGGAGGATGTGTAGAGATATGAAAGGGTGAAGTTGCAGAAAGATCAAAACCGTCGAGAATAGAATTTAGTATGCAAGAGAGGGGTTGTGCAGCTCTAGTGGTGGTTCGTTAGCTTCACAGTACATACTTTGAGCTGGGCTAGATCTGAAGGCACCTAAGCAGATCCTAAGATCCGTATTGTGTACGGAGTCAAGAGCTTTTAGATGTGACTTGGAGGCAGACATATAGACAAAACTACCATATTTTGGAGCGAATAATGGATCTGTAAACTGTAAGCAATACCTCTTCGTCGGCTCCCCAATGAAAATGTGCTAAACTTTTTAGGATATTAATATTTTTTAAGCAGTTGCCTTTCGTTTCCTGTATGTGTGTATTCCAAGTAACTCTGGAGTCGAAGGTCAGTCCTAAGACTTTTTGATGATCAATAACATCTAGTAATACTTCGTTTTATGTCAAAATTGGATTATATTTTGTCGTTTTTCTGCTAAATCTCATGATTTTAGTCAAGAGAAGGAAAGCCCAATATGCCTCGACCACCTTTCTATATTATCAATGGCTGTTTGCATTAGTCGACAGGTTATTTCGGTATTCTTTCCTCTGCAAAAGAGTACAAGGTCATCAGCGTATAATGCGTGTTTAACTGGAAGATGAATAGTTTTGCCTACATCATTAAATGCCAAACTAAACAGAGTTGTGATTATAACAGAACCTTGTGGTACTCCATTATGTTGAATACGAGTAGATGACCGCTTTTCGTTTAAAATAACTTTAAAAGTTCTATCATCTAAAAAATTCTGCACAAAGTAGTATATGTTTCCACCAAGTCCACATTGTTGAAGATTTTGGAGTATTATAGATTTTTGAACAGTGTCAAAGGCTCCTTCTACATAAAAAAATGCTGCTAATAAATCTTGTTTACAGGCCATATAGTCGGAAATATGTGATTGTAAAATTACCAAATTATCTGATGTAGAACGATGAGATCTAAAACCGGATTGTGCTGGTGAAATAACTCTATTTTTTTCCAAAAACCAGACCAATCTTTTGTTTATCATTTTCTCCAAGAATTTCTTTAAGAATATGAAAGAAATGTCATCTGGACCAGAGGCTGTGTTTTTACACAAATCGAGTGCCGTCATTAGTTCCTCTAAGGTAAATGGTGTGTTAATAAGATTGATTTCTTGTACAGTTTTTATTGTGGAGGCCTTTCCAGTTAATGTGCCTGATGATATGTTAGGTGAGTATTGCCTTTTGGATTTTTGTTCAAACGTATCAGCTCGTAAATTGGCAATGCGTTGTGTGTCATTGATAACGATGTTTTGTTAACTTATACTTTGAATACCAAAACTTGTCTTACGGCCCTGCATTTGTCGTATTTTCGTCCATACTTGGGCAGAAGGAGTGTTGGTTTTTAGTGATGAAGTATATTCTCTCCATGAAATTTTCTTGTTTTCTTTTAGCACGTATTTTGCTCTGGCCTTTAGTTTTTTAAATTGCACAAAATCTTCGTTATTTCGAGTTCTTCGATATCTGTTTATTGCTTTTTTGCATTGACGAACTGCATATTCACAGTCCTTATTCCACCATGGTACTTTCTTCCGTGTATAGGTTGTAGAGGTTTTGCCAATATGTAAATCAGCTGCAGAGATAATGCAGTGGATAAGAAGGTTCAGAGATTCGTCGAACATAATCCATTCTGCATTGGCGATTCGCCATTTGGGTACATTATAATTGCTAGATTTATTCTCGCTATTTGAAATCAGAATTGGAAAGTGATTGCTATCAAAGAGACTGTCGAGGACATACCAGTTTAATGAAGATGACTTTGGATCAGAAAAGCTCAAATCAATTGCTGAAAATGTGACAGAAGATATATTGCAGTATGTACTTGATCCGGTATTTAATAGGCAAGTGCAAGAACAATTTAATACATTTTCAATGACTTTTCCCCTTCCAAATGTTTTATCAGAGCCCCACATAATATTATGTGCATTGAAATCACCCACAAGAAGATAAGGAGTGGAGAGTTGATGGATTAAATCATACAGTTTTTCTTCTGAAAGTTTGTAATTAGGTGGTACATAAATGCTACATACTGTAATTTTGCTGGGACACCAGATGGAGACTGCGATTGCGTCAATGCCAGTAGTGAGTATGTGATGTGTAGGAAACAGATCTCTGCAAACAAAAATTGAGGTACCGCCACTGGCTCTCAGGAAGTCCTTTCGTAGACAATGGTAACCTTCGTAATTTTTAAGTTGTCCAATTTTGGTATCTTTAAAGTTTGTCTCGTGTAAACATATAAAATCTGCTTCTGTTTCTGCGATCAATTCTTTCGTATCTCGGATAGAATCCGTTACAATTCCATTGAATTAATTTGAAAAGTAACTAAGTAATTAAAAGGTAGATTTTTGGGACTTTTGTGATGTATCTGAGAGATAATCGTCGTCAGTTGATGATTCCGATACTTCAGCGTTGCTATTATCTGTGGTTAAATATTTCTTTAATTTTTTCGTTGTTCTAATAACTCTACCCTTAACAGATCTTTCTGTTAAAGAAGGATATAATATCTTATACATATCGTCCAACAGGACCTGTATATCTGTAGTAATTTGAAGAGCTTCGATTATTGGGTTGCCGTTGCAAATGAGTTCTCGAGGAATGTAATAATCTGATCAGCTGTTAACGAATAGTCATTCGGATTTGTGTTACAGAGATTTTGTATAATTGTCTTTGTGTTGTCTGATAGAATAGCTTCGTTTGTGGACTGCATCCTAGGTTTCTTCTTAACTAATTTTGGTTTATCAGTGCTGGAGGAGTGCTCAGGAGGGGGTATTACATCAACGTCGGATGTCTGGTCTTCAAGAGAATTTGTGTCATTAGTTGATGAATGCAGTCGTTTGACACCTGGTGCTGGTAATAATGAAGTTGCTTTAAGATTCTCAGAATTTGTATCAACTATTGTAATTGTTGACAATGTTGATGATAAATTATTTGATTGCGGCAATGAGATTGTTTGTGTATTTTTGTTAGGACATTTGTTTGCTGTATGTCCAGGCTGTTTACAAAGGAAACACTCCATACGATCTGTAGACAAGAATATTCTATATGCGATATTCTCATGCTGTATTAAAAGTGACGTTTGAAGCTCATAGTTCTCAGTAGCTGGAATAACGTAGACTTGACGTCTGAAACTCATAGTATGCGAGTACTCATCTCCTGGGATACCTGCCTTTAATAATGATATAGGCGACACCATTTGAAGTCCGAAATCTTTGAGTGCCTGTTCTATGACCTCATTAGGTATAGATGGACAGACATTTGATATTAATATTCTCTTAGCTAGAGAAATTAGTCTTCTTATACTCAGCTCAACGGAATTTACAGTTACAGTGGAATGCTCTATTATAAGCTGGTCTACAAGTTCGGTTCTTGATAAGTAGATACACACTCGGTTGTTTGATATTTTCGATGCAAAACTAACATTTTTGGGATTAACGATAATTCCAACTGCTTTAACGTAGTCCAATAACACAAGATTGGAATGAGAATGTATGATAATTACTTGTTCTTTTTTTTGGAAAAATAGGTTTAGGTCTTGTTCTGGCTGCAGCAACGTATGAAGTTGTAGGTGTATTGTTTTCTCCGTCATTCGTTAAAATTATTGATTTAGTTACGTTTGAAGTAGTTTGTTCAATTTTGTTGCCCTTGTAGTTAAAAGCAACAGTTTTAGGATTATCCATAGTGGTTGTAATTATTGGCCAGTATCTAGATAACAACAACATACCATATCGTATTAGTGGTTGTCTATAAAATTGGCGTAAAGCGAAAGGCGATTTGAAATATATTAGTGTTTCACTAATGAGCACAAAAAAGTTCAAAGATAAACAAAATAAACAGTTCAATGCAACAATTATAGTCAGATATTAAATGTTACATTTACGCTTACTCGTAGGCAAGAGTTAACAGCAGTTTCCAATACACTACACTTTTGTGTTTATATGTCCAAAATTAAGTAAATTTACAATGAAAATATTCACTTTAAAAACTTAAATAACGATTCTCAACAGAACGACCTTCACACGTTCAGACCGTCATTGTACTCTGTGGAAGTGTTGAAAACAAACGTTTTCAGTGTTTTATTCATTGATAATTTCTAATATACATAAAAATCTCAGTAATCACTATTATCATATGATGAGTTTACTATATCCAATTATGGGTCGTTCCACAATTTCAATCGCAAGTTCCTCATTTATTGGTGAACATTATATATAAATAGCTTCATCTGTAATTGAAACAAAACCGGTGTTCAAAATTCCCACCGTTTCTTTTCTTTCTTTTCCGGCATAATTTGCAGATTTTCAATTGAATGCGTCCCGGCACATCTAACAAACGATATTCGAAAAGTTGGCACTCGATCTAGCATAGAGTAGTTTGCATAAAGATGACTTACAACAAGGCACCTACTGGGAAATTTCGTCTGTTTGAAAATTGTTATTACTCCGGCATATTGCCGACAAAATGGTCGTTTAGCTGCAGTAGGAATTAGATTTGGTTTTTTAGTGTCTGAGATAATACGTTTTGGCAAAAGCTTCTGTCCAACCGAAAAAGAGATTAAATGAAAGTGGTGTTAGAGCAGAAATAATAAGATGGAAGAGAAGAAATATTATTCGATGAAACAGCAAGAATAATCCGTGCTTATAGGAAATAGTATATCTTACTGATAAAATAAAGTGTTTTTTGCAAGTACGGTCTATTTTTTTTTAATTATTCAGCTCTATAGGTGATTTTAGAAGTTTCGATTAAATATTTTTCTTGATTTATCCCATTTTACTTGCATTATCTATAATGTAGTTCTTAATGGTTGACAGTACAGAAATCTTGTTGTATATTAAAAAATAATTACCTTATACTAAGTGATTCTCGACTGAGTTCCAGCCTTCGAAGCACACTTGTCTGGATCACACTTTAACAGCGATCGAAGAAAGGTTTTTTTATTTAAAACGCTTATAAAGTGTCATTGATTAAAGTGTCAAAAGCAAATTTTTTAAAATCCCAACAGTATTCGTTTTTTTTTTACCTCAACAACTTATTACTCTTAGTTTAACAATGTCGGTTGTCTATACGCTACGTTGGTGCTGGAAGCGCGCGCATTATCTTCCTCGTGGGTGGTGTTGCATACTATATACCAGTAGCGACACTGTTAACCTTTAACTACGGGCTACCATGAATCTCAAATACGGGCGCGGTGTACTCTATTCACCAGTTACAAATAGCTACAGAAACAAAATTTCTTTAATAATTAGAACTTGTGTTTAATCAATAATTAGTTATTATATAACAAAAAATAATCCTAAAAAATAATTCAAAATGGTAAACCAGTGAGAAAAAACGAAAACAGTAATTTTTTACATATTGAAACAACAAACCTAAAAAAATATGCGAAAATTTTTAAATTTTTAACTAGGTAGAAAAATAAACATATACGAGTCTTTACTCACTTTCGTCATCTTTCTGGTTATTTGAGTTAATACACTCAGGACAAATAATGGTGGAATGTTCTTTGCAAACCATTCTCCTGCATTCTGACACGAAATGGTTGTCACTCTATTTTTACGCCTTCCGCAGCAATAGCACTTTCCTCGTGTTTTTGCTGATGGTTCTTCTTCTTCTTGTTCGACTACAGTAGCTTTATACTTCTTCAGCAATAGTTTTAAATCTAAGGACAAACTCTGTATTTCAGCTCGTTCTGAAATGTGTGGTCTCAACAAAGATAAAGATAATTCCTTTAAAAATATCCTTTTGTATTTTTGAGGATTGTTTATATTTGCAGCATTATACAGGATTTGGCTGTTAATTCCTGCAATGTTTAGGAGCTAAAAAAATATATCCATTGGTCACCTTTGCGTTCTCCTTGATACCGAGTATGTACCGCACATTTTATCTACTGTGTCGACACCTCCTTTGTGAGAATTATAATCTAAAATTATATTTGGCTTTTTTTCTTCGGATCTACTGCAGAATCATTATGCCTGGTTAATATTAACGGCACAGCTATATTTTTTGCAGGGACATATGACACTACAGTTACCTCTTTTTGAAATCCGAAAAGGGACGATCCAACTTCTCTTTCTTTATGTGGTAGGAACTCCAACGGCAGCTCCCGTTTATTTTTCTTTAGTGTGCTAACCATTGTTACTTTTTCTTTCAAAAGATCATTGACCAATGAATAACTTGTGTACCAATTATCATATGTCAAGTTCCGGTTTTTCCGGCTTGAAGTAAACGATGTATAATATTAGCAGGTTTATTTGATTTGTTGTAAGGTCCTTGTGGCTGATTACCACAATACAGCTCTAAATTTGTAACATAAAATGTCTGAGCATCACACAATATAAATACTTTTAACCCATACTTTGCAGGCTTGGACAGGATATATTGAATAAAATTGCATCTATATCTGAAAGGTATTAACATTTCGTCAATTATTACTTCTTCTCCTAAACAGTAGTTATTGTTGCAGTTCTCCACAAAACGATCCAGTGTAACTCGAATAGCAGCAAGCTTATCAGTTTCCTTGCGTATCCCTCTACTATTTTTGTCATCAAATCTTAGAGCAGCAAGCAAAAATAAAAATCGATCAGGACTTTAGGCACGCTTAAAATATTTCTGAGGCAGTTCCGTCTTTAGTCCAAAATTCAAGAAAATGTGTATGGTTTTGCTTTTTAGTTCCTGCAAGAAGTAGTAGTTTGATAAATGCCATAATTTCTGTTTTTGTTGTATCTTTAGCCCGTCTCGGCCGGTTATACTGTATTTGCATATTTGCAATTTTCAAGTTTGTACACTCAACTATATTTTCAATAATGTCGTCACTAAAAATTTTTTCGAAAGCACTTCTCTTATTGGTAATATCTTGTAACAATGAGACTACCAAAGAAAATTGAAGTACTATTGTAAAAATAATACCTCAATCAACCATGGGAGCTTATCGTCTATACCTTGCCTAGCTCAGTATCTGAAGGGTGAGTTCGTCTTGTCTTAAACTAGGGATTGAACCTGAGTTCTCAGTTGATAGCAAATAAGACAAATTTTAACCAAACATATTTATTTAAATGAATAAAAAAACAATAATTAACCCTGCCAAAGCTTAACAGTTAATAAGTGTTACTTATTGCTTCGATGGGCTGCTTGTGTGTTCTAGCTGTTGGGTCCTCCATTTAGAATTTGTGGCTTCTGGAGAGCTGCAGTCACACGTGGCTGTATGTCCTGACCAATTGTTGAAATCCAAATATGCCAATAAAACCAATAAAATTTTGATATGTCCAATAAACCAATAAAATGTCCAGTAAACTGTCCAGTAAACCAATAAAGTTTTGATACGTCCAATAAACTAAAAGATAAGGAACAACTTGCATTAGAAACACATCAAAAAGAAAGGTTTAACTTCCTTGCCATCTTACAAAATTACACTTAAACAAGTAGAGTATGGCAAGAATAAAATGAAATATGAATGTTACTACTTAGTTAAATTCTGTTAAAGAGTCCTAATGCATATATCAGAAAAAAAAATATGCTTTCGAAAAAAAGTAAGGTTACAAATATTGGAAATGTGGTCAGAATTATAGAGTAAATATCACAATGAAAGTACTTACCCCAAGAGAATTTGTAGGCCATAAAAATGAGTCTTATAATAATTTTTGCCTTCTTTCATAAATTTCAAAAAGAGGCAAAAAATAATCCCACTACAGAAAAGTTGTTTTGACAGAAAGTAGGAGACTGAATGAAGTTAGCACAGATGTCATAGAATGTTGCTATAGATATCATGAAACTAGCTTGTCAGTCAACACGGAACAGAATAGTCTGCCGAACAAAAGTGAGACGGCGAATATTTATTCTATGGGACAGAAAGAGAGAAAAAAATAAAGACAGAGGAAGAAGAGAAAAACAGAGGGCGCCAACTACTTTTATAAATAAAAAATAGTAAAAATTAAACTGAAGATAAAGAAATTAATAAATTAATAAACAAATTAAAATGAAATAATTATTTAAATATAAATTAATAGAGATGTGACGTTTATAACGTTACAATATCTAGCACTCAGCTTTGGCCCAGAAAGTATTTTTACAATATTTTGGCTGGAAGTTTTACTACATTTGCTCACCGTTGAATATTTATACCACTTTGTTTGTTTATCTTTCGCTATAAAATACTCATCTTCATCGCTTTCTAGACTCTCACCATCGCTCTCGTTATCTGAATCAGAAGACTCTTTATCATTTAGTTCTATCTCCGACGTAGTGTTATAATCGTTGTCTTCCGTAATTTCTTCCTCTTCTTCTGAAGAACTAGCATCCTCTTCTCCCCTAACTTCTTCGTTAGGTTCTTCTTCGAACAATGCTTCAGCCATAGCTCTAAGCTCATCTTGTGTGAGACTTTTAGGGTTTCTAACACGCACTCGATCCCTATAAAAAACATTTCTCCTAAGTTTCCATTTAACAAATTTGTATAAAAAGTACAATGTAACATTTACTAAACAGAAAATAACTCGTTTGCAGGTAATTTAAAGTTTAACATTCGTTAAATTTACTTACATAACTATGTGCGTGGTGTACTGAAGGCATCGTTCGGGAACTTACTTCGATATTTTTTATCACAACTCAACTATTTGATCAAAAATCACAACACAACAGACAATGGTTGATACTATACTTATAGGTTACGTCGCCGTACACGCAGAAAATAGTTTTAAGAAACGGCAACCAACCTAACACGAATGGTGTACTGTGTACACCGTAGCCCGTAGTTAAAGGTTAAGCGGACGTAATCACGTGGTTAGTGTATGAGTGAGTTTGGTTAGTTTTTCTATAAAAAATCCAAACAATCAACCAAAAAAATAACTACTTATACATTTTCTTTAAAAATGGGGTCAAAAAGAGGAAACTATCTATTGGAGTTGGCTTTAAACAGTGCCATACATGAAAAGATGACATATAATTTGGACCAAGTAGCAGACAATCAAGGTCTGTTAATGACTTTTTATATAATCATACATTATTTTAAGCAAATAACTGTAAGTTCAGCTGAGAATTGCTCAGAATAAATCTAAGTTTTATAAATGCTTCGCTTGCAGTTTCTATACGAGTTTTAATTTCTTTATCCGGATTTAGTGTCTCGTTTATCCAACATCCTAGGTAGTTAAAATGGTTAACTTTTGTTATCTGTTCATTATTGACAATTAGTTGTATAGCGCCGAGGTACTGTTTACTAACCACAAGTAACTTTGTCTTTGTTGTATTTATGCTTAGTCCGTTATTAGAGCATTCTCTAGTGACTCGATTTATAAGGAATTGAAGATTTTCGATACTTTCAGCCATGATCGCGGTGTCATCTGCATATCTGATGTTGTTAATAGATTCTCCCCCGATGCGAACTCCACATTGCCCTTCCAAGGCTTCGTTAAAAATTATTTCTGAGTAAACGTTAAACAAAGTTGGGGACAACACACAACCCTGTCTTACACTTCTTTGAATACAAATTTTGTCTGTTTCTTGGCCGTCTACTAGAATAGAAGCTTCTTGACTCCAGCATAGATGTTGTAAAAGTTTCAGATCTGTATCATATATTCCAATCATTTTTAGATATTCGAACAGCCTACCATCTTGAACCCTATCAAACGCCTTCTCAAAATCTATAAAACAGACGTAAATTGGTTCGTTGGTACATTGTACCTTGGTCACAAATTATATAAAACCATTATTATGCACAATTGTAAGATATCGCTCAGAAAACTGAAACAAATAAAGCTGAGGAAAAAAGATTGATTACCTTTTGACAATCTAATTATAATAAAACACTTTAAAGTAAATAAGTAATGAAAAAGTGTTGTTTTCTTTATTATATTTTACTTCTTTATATTTACACAAGCGGCTCAAATTGTTTTTAACGTAAGGTTACTGTTGAATTCTTATTTTCTCTTTTTAATTTTTCTATTTATTTACATTAATTATTAAAACATGTAAAGTGCCATGGGGAATGAACTTGTTCCCCCATTCTGCTTAAACATTTTAATGCCTTCTGGCCGTGGAGGATCAATGTAAACTGACGGACCAGAAATCACTTAGGGCCCCATCGCATAACACTGATGCGACATTTCAATGTAAACTTAGTTTCTTAGTAGTTAGTTTTTTCTGAACAACATCTTTTGAGTTGTTCCTTCTGTTGCTTCGTAGAGTACCCAAAATACATATATTTTTTTCCAGAAGTTTCGATGCTAATTCAACAGAGGTGTAATAGTTGTCCACGACGATAGTGGTTTAGTAAGTTTTCTGTTAGTTTCAAATCAACATTTGATGGTACTGGCTGCTCCTGATTTGGTTCTCTTTCCTGTCCACAGTAGATAGAAGCATCCTAAAGATATCCGTTTTCAAGACAGAGCTTAAAGAGCTTGATTCCAAATTTGTGTCTTTTGTTGCTGATGTACTGTTTAAATTTAAGTTTGCCTTTAAAAGGCACGAGCGTTTCATCAATGCAAATAAATTCTCCTGGAGCAATTGGAGATTGAAAATTCTCTAACAGCTTCGTAAAAAGGGGTGTTATTTTATACAGTCTGTCACCATCGGGAAAATTATTATTATCTGCAAAATGCCAATTTTTTAGCAAGAACTGAAAACGATTCCTGGGCATAAGTGTTTTTATGAAGTTGTGATATAACTTATTTGTAAACCAATAGGATGAAATTAATGGCAACTGAACAAGGCCCATCCACAAAATACACCCACAAACTTTTCCATTTCCGAACAATTCGTGTCATTCCAGCGTTGAATACGTGCTCTTGGTTTTGTAGTTTGCTCCTTTCTTTGTGCAGCATATTTATTTGTCTCTCTAACTAAAAACTCAAATATTTCGTCGGTAACCATTAATTTATAAAAATCGTATGAAGTTTTTCCATAAAAATCATAAGTTCTCGTAAATTCCAGGATTACCCACTGTTAATTGAAAATTCTTCATGTGCGTACCGGATACTTCAGACCATGAAAATACTTCAGCAGGCTCAGCAGTGAATTCATCTGTTAGGGTCTCATCATTGTAATTCATATTCTGCTGAATAACATGCTCTATAACATTGTCAATATTATTTCCTGCTTCTGTTACCTGAACTGAATTTTTAGATGTCTGTGAATCTGTCGGAAACGCCACTCTTCTTGCAGAGGTACTTGGCAAATTTTCTTTGGAAGTGTAGTCAAATTTTATCTCTGGGGATTGGACAATCTTGATTTTTTTTCTAGGTGTCACTAGCCGAAAGCACCTCCTCCCACAATTTTTTCAGTTTACTTTGTTCCTTTTCGTAGCTATCCGCCATTTCTAAGTCGAACACAACATCAACAACAGTCACTGACTGCAAAGCGCAACCAAACTGAAAGACTGAAACGCTGACGACTAGTGCCGGCCGACGAAAATCGTAGAGACCGCTTCCTTCAAGAACGAGTGACAGACGCGTGCGCTCCCCCACTGGCCATAACGCCAAACACATGCTTTCGGGCCATGGGGATCAACGTAGACTGTCACATAAAAATGGCAAAATCGGACAAAAACTTTCAAATTTAGAAAAAAAAATCCCAATGAACCTGTATTAGCTCAAACACATTCAGAAATTCAAATAAAAAAATTTGGCCCCAGGGTTCTGCAAAAATATAATCCCATGGTGGCACTGTACGTATTAATAAGTTTAGATACCTTAATCGGACTTTAGTCTAGAGCTCAGAACAGCGGCGGCTCGTGGCCTAAAAAAGTGGTGAAGATGAGGAAAGCTTGTCGGAGCCAAAAGGAGTTTTGGTACCTAAGTCGCGTCCAAATCTCATTAAAAATTCGTTAAAAAAATAGAGTTTAGGGCCCTAATAACTTGAAAACAGTTTTTTAGGGCACTTATACTAGATACGATATGTTCTACTTCCTTGGGGTATTTTAGTTCTGAACCTTGACATTTCATTGGGGGTTTTTTGGCGATTAAAACACCTCGCCTGCTAAACGGAGTCTCTAATATATTACACACCAAGTCATTAATGGGATTCATGTCTGTCTAAAATTATTTTTGTCCAAACGAAATCCACGAGAACACTTTATATCCGAAATCCGAAACAAACCACAGAGAAATGTATTAATAAAGTGCACTAAACAAATAAACTTAATACTGTGACTAAACTAAACTTATAAATACTATACTATACACTATACTATATAAAAAATATCTATATAATAGACTAAATTTCAAAATATTGTCGCTGCAAATACTAAATAGCTATCCATGCAACTAGTGGCCAGTGCGTGAAGACGAATAAGATATTTTTCAACGGCACTGCACTTTATATTTTTCTCAACTATCACTAGCGACAAGCTGACGTCACGTTGCCATGGCAACCGTGAACGCTAATGCAGATGAATTTCGCATTTCAAAAATAATCTTCACCGTCCTATTCCTGAATCATACGCACTACACAGCAAGTGACACAGGTCAGGACTTGACCGTCAAGTACGTACCGCTAATAAAGCTAGTTGTCTTTTTTAATTTTTAGATTAATTAAAAGAGAATAAATAATTGATTTCAGAATTTAGATATATTAATGTTGCTTTTATTTTTTATTTATTTGTCTCAATTTAATTATATTTTTTTGGTGAACCTCACCTTCACCTACTTCACCTGGCGAGCCGCCGCTGGCTCAGAATTCGAATTATCAGATGTTACGTTTTTTCTGTTTTGCTGTATAGCTGTGAAAGTTGGACAATGGACTCTGAAACAGAAAAAATAATAGATGCCTTTGAAATGTACATATACATTTGTGTCTGAGGCTGAGAAGTCCGTGGATACAAGAAGTTATCAATGATGAGGTACTTCGACGCATGTACTCGGCATAATCAAAGATGGAAAAATACAATACTTGGGTCGAGTGTTGAGAGGTGAAAGATATGACTTACTCCAAATCATATTGAATATTAATTTGTTTTGTTGTATAATCCACTTCTGCAATAATTATGTAATAAATTGACGATTTTTTGTAATTTGGCAACAATGTCAACTTAAACCTCTGACGTAGATAATGACGTGCATCGGAATTTATACTGTACCTACTGTAGGTAAAATACCTCTAACTATTGTTTGGTTATATATTTTTTTATTATCTATGTTTGCTTTATATGTGTATTGAAATAAACTACATACATTATCATTTCTCCTTAGATCTAGACCAGAAATGTGATAAAAAATGTGTAAATTAATGTTCGGGCGATACAAATAACTCACTTCACCGTTAATGTGTTGGAAACTTATATCGCCAACATAAACAAAATACCTGAGGGAGAAAACATTCGTTTTTAACATCCGCCAGCAATATATAACAGTTTACTGTAAATATACAACACCATTGCCTAAGCAATAAAGGAGATTACAAAGTAAAAACGAAAAAACTTTTCGTTGTTTTAATTGAGTTCTCATGGATAAACGTAACGCAGAAACAAGGGAACTTTTAATATGAAATAAAGAACTCCTGAAGGGACGAAAGGGGGATGGTGCAGTTTATTTTGGCCGAGGGCAAAAAGAAATCATCTTCGGAAAGATTCATTAGTGGAAAAGTTTAGGAATCAAATGAAAAAACGAAACAGTAAACAGATGCGCAGGTTTCTGTTTGTGGAAGTATTGGGTTTCTGTACTAGGCGACTGGGTTGTTATTAAATATACACTGTAAAAATAACTGAATGAAAAGTTTATTTTACATATTTATGTTTTTATGTTTTAACACTAAAAAGTCGGAGGGGTCAATTTGGCTCCTGTTGCGATTTGAAGTTATTATAGTTCTTTTATTTGACACAATAATAATTTCATATTTTATGACTTTTAATATTTTGATACAAAGTCTTATTTAACGCAAAAAAATATTGTTTACTAAATTTATTAAATGGATTTTCTAACAAACCTACCATAGAAATCTGAAGGGGCCAAACTGGCCCTGTATTAATTATTATCGTTTTCTCGGAAATTTGACGATTTCTTTTAACTTTCTGTAGGATAGATAAAATTATGTTTATGTACGTTTATTCCTAGAAGGTATTTTGTTACATACTGTTTGTTCCTTGAAAGTATTTTGTTTATTGAGCGGTTTATTAGGTTCTGCTGACTCTCGTTTCTAGAATATTGAAACATTCGTTCAATTGTGAAAATTCAAGACGACTGTAAAGATGTCTCGTTGTGGACTATCAGAGCTTGAACTTCTTGAAGAAATACGAAAAATACAAGAAGATGTTTCGGGAGGTGAATCTGAATTTGCAGAAAATAATGAGTCAGACGATGAACAATACGTACCACCACAAAATAATGATTCAAGTGACTCTGATGCTTCGGAGCAGTTAGAAAGTTTTATTGTACAAGACTCACCAATTTATGTAAACACTGCTTCTACAACTCAACAGCACGAGTCAGCTAATTTTATCGTGAATCCAAGTGCATCCAAGCCAAGTCACAAGAGAAAAAGAGGTCAACAAGGAAAAACTATTTCAATCGGAGACACCGAACAATCGAAAGACGGAACAACGTGGAAAGTTATTGATTCTGGATCAGTACCTGGTAAGATTATGATTTTTAGTATCTTCATATTCATTGAATGTTTGCTCATTACAGGACGCCGCGCTCAGCACAACATTTATCGAGAGGAATCAGGTCCTACGTCGTATGCAAAAAGGAACGTGAGGAACAATTGTGTGGTAAGTGCTTGGCATCTAATAATCAACGACAGCCTGTTACGTCATATAAAAGAATGCACTATTGCAGAAGCACATCGATGTTTGAAAAATGACACATGGACTATAACTTTGGAAGAACTGGAGGCTGCCCTTGCTATTATGTACGCAAGAGGAGTCTACGGCGCCAAAAATTTCCCAACCAACAGCTTGTGGTCAATAGTATGGGGTCCTCAGTTTTTTAGGCAAACTATGCCACGAGACAGATTCAAGGATATTATAAAATATCTCAGATTTGACATAAAGCAAACGAGATCTGAACGATTGAAAACCGACAAATTTGCTCTAGCCTCTGCGGTTTGGAATGGCTTTATAGAAAATAGTGGTGCATGTTACAAACCGGGAATAAACCTTACTGTGGACGAACAACTACTGCCTTCTAAAGCCAGGTGCCCGTTCACACAGTACATATCAAATAAGCCGGATAAGTTTGGCATAAAATTTTGTCTTTTGACATGCGTGGAATCAAAATATATTGTAAATGGTTACTCTTATACTGGCACTGATCATCTACGCAAGAAAGATACAAGTGTTGGTGAACATGTTGTTTTGCGGTTGATGGAAAATCAACTGGGAAAGGGCAAAAATGTTACGACAGATAACTACTTTACATCGTTAAAATTGGCCAAGGCATTACAAAAAAAATCAACAAGTCTTGTGGGTACTTTGAATCGCAACAGAAAGGAAGTTCCTCTAAGCGTAAAGAGTAAAAATGGAGAATTATATGTTACCCATATATTTCAGAGCGACGAAAAGATAACACTTACTGCATACCAAGGAAAGAGTCACAGAAATGTGCTTTTGTTGAGCTCATTACATCAATTAGTGGATGTTGCTGTCGATGGAAAAAAACTTCCTCAAACAGTAAGTTTTTATAATAAAACAAAATACGGGGTTGATGTAGTGGACCAAATGGCGCGTCTTTATACTAC
Organism: Diabrotica undecimpunctata; assembly: GCF_040954645.1. Lineage (NCBI taxonomy): Eukaryota > Metazoa > Arthropoda > Insecta > Coleoptera > Chrysomelidae > Diabrotica > Diabrotica undecimpunctata. The sequence goes on from NC_092811.1 coordinate 94,846,869, forward strand.
AAAAATTGCTTCAAGACGATGGCCAATGCACGTGTTTTATAACATTCTTGACTTAGGAGCAATAAATGCATGGATTATTTATAAAGAAGTTACTGGAAGTAAAATCAGTCGTCGTAAGTTTATTCTTCAGCTGTGTGAAGAATTACGGGCTCCATACCTTGCCTCCCGAAATCTGGTACTATACCCAGCACCACCGGAGTTACCAACCACCAGCACTGTTACTAGCCAAAAAAGAAAAAAATGTCAGTTAAAAATGTTTTGTAAAGGAAATCATACTTCCAATGAGTGCCACGGCTGTAACAAGGCAATGTGTGGCAAATGCCAAAAACTGCAAACTGTATGGTGTTCCAAATGTTTAAAATGAAGCTAAAAAATTAAATCAAATTCTATCGTCAAGAGTTTATATAATTTCTTAAAACTGTTTATTTTTATTTTTTGTTTATTCCCAAATAAATAGTTAATTCTAAACTTGGTTTTTATTGATTTAGGAACTTGGGGCCAAAAAGATCCCTTCGGGCTTTCTAGGTAGGTACGCTAAGCCCGACTTTCTAGTGTTAAGTAGAACGAAAGTTATAAATTCAGTTAAAAAACATACTCGATCTATCCCTTTTTTAGCGCATAACAATAAGTATATCACTAGTAGAAAAGAAATAGCTGAGGTATAAGCAACACAATTGCTAAATTCAATAATTGAAAACAATTCCAATGACCAAAATTATACAAAAACATTCTTAGAAATAAAACTAAAATTAGTGAAAAAGTACCTCTATATTTTAGCGTAGAAGAAATCCATCTAATCAAATATAACTTCACTATAATTGAATTAAATAATGCCCTAGCTTCAATAAAAAATACATCTCCGGGGTCTGATAACATACTGGCTATCTTATTTACAGAAAATTTCGGATAAAAGCAAAGACTGACTGCTAAATTTGTATAATTACATATGGACCAATAGTGTATTTCCTAGTAGTTGGCATGAAGCTATAATAATACCTTTACTAAAACCAGACAAACTTAGAACAAAATCAGATTCATATAGACCAATATCCATAAGCAACAAAGTGGTTTCCGTTAACACAGATGCACTACCGATAACCTAATTGACTTTGAATCTGAATTTAATGAAGGATTTGCTTATCAACAAACAAGTATCGCAGTGTTTATCGATATTACTAAAGCATATGATACGGTGTAATTTATAGAGGCATATCGGTAAAGAGCACCCTGAGCAGACTGTATGGACGAATTTTGAGAAATATGATCGAGGAAGAATATGAGCACAATGAAGAGGAAGAATAAAGCGGGTTTCGTGCAGGAAGATCGTGCACCGATAACGTATTTTGTCTTAAACAAATAATAGAAAAAAGATCGGGCTAAGAATCTAGAAACTCATATTACTTTTGTAGACCTGCAAAAAGCATATGACAACATCCCCTTAACAAAACTGTGGACAACGTTGAAAAGATCTAACATCAACCACACATTGATAAATGCTGTACAAGAACTATATAGAGACTAAAAGGCACCGATAAAAACAGGAAAATATCTAACGGAAGAATTCCTGGTTACAAAAGGCTTGCGACAGGGATGCTGTATCTCACCAACCTTATTCAAGATATATGTTGCAGCGGCATTGGAAAGATGGAAAAGAATGGTGCATAGGATAGGTATAGAGCTTAGCAATGAATGTATATATACACTCCAGTTTGCTGATGACCAGGTAGTCCTAGCGACCGACAGGGAAGACATGCAGTATAGGCTTAGAAAACTGATAGAAGAATATAACGACTAAGGAATGAATGTCAATACAACAAATACCAAATATCTTTGTATTGGAAACGAGTCATAGACCTCGAAAACGGACAACATATTTCCTGCTGTCAGAGCTATGACTACTTGGGTGTTGCCTTTGACAATACAGGAACTGATACACGGGAAATAGAAAAACGAATCACTCAAGTAAAGAAAGTCTTAGGATGTCTCAATGGTATACTGTGGAGTAAAGAGATAACGAAAGGAAGAAAATTTAATATATATAAGACCATGATTAAAACTACTCTTTTTTATGGCGCTGAAACATGGAGAATTGGTGAAAAGAACAAAAAGCGAATAGAAGCAGTAGAGATGGATGCAATGAGAAGATCTTTAGGTATTTCCAGACGAGACCGAATCAGAAATGATGTAATAAAACAACGTATGGGAATAGAAGGAAATATAACTCAAGATATAGAGAAGAAACAATTAAGGTGGTATGGGCATGTTCAACGGATGCCAGCAACAATACTCCCCAAAAAAGTAGTAGAATGGCAACCGATAGGTCGACGGAAAAGAGGAAGACCCAGATTAGAATGGCAACACGGCGGAAACAAGTCCATGAGCGAAAGAAATTTAACAAGAAACGACTGCGAAGATAGGAAGAGATGGTGTTAAGGTATCGAAAAACGTCGAAAGACGATGTAAATGTATATGATACGGTATGGAGACACAAAATTCTTGAAAACCTACATCACTGGAGTTTAAAAAGTAACATATTAGGTATATTTCATAAAACATTTTATTAGCAAAACAATATATAGTGTTCGTCTAGATAACGAGATATCATCTAAAAGGTTGCAAAAGAATGGAATTCCATAGGGGTCAACGATTACTGCAACATTATTTTTAATAGCTATTAACTAGATACTAAAAAACAGTTCCCAACTAGTTAAAGGGAGATTATATGCCGACGACTTGGTACTTTACACAAAGGAAAAAATATCCTAACAGTTCAGAAACATATACAACATAGCTTAAATAATTTAGAGAGTTAGTTCGAGTAAGAAGAAGAATAAGAAGATAAAAAAATTTTGATACGCCGAAATTTATTGGGACACCCTGTATATTTCAAAATAATTTAAAAACATAGCTTTTATCAATTTACAAAATAATAATTTAAAATTTTTAAAAATTTTTTACTCTTTCGCTGTAATCTTCCGTTCCGTTAGTGGTGATTCACCTTGTATACAAGGAAAAATTTTTATGTATGTAGATTCAGAAAAATGAAAGATTACCCATAAACGATCATATCAATCACTTATTTTGTATTTGTTGTCTTTTTCTATAACAAACATTTGTTATTTATAGAAAAAGACAGCAAATACAAAATAAGTGATTGATATGATCCTTCATGGGTAATCTTTCATTTTTCCGGCTGTAATTGTTGTTATTACTTACATGAAAATAAAATAAAAGCTGCACTTGTTTTTTTTTAGTTACATCTTATTTAAAGCGTTTATAAATATGTAATATTAAACAATGGTAAAATGTAACTATTTTTATTAGTCCTATAATAATTACATACCTATATCCTTCGATTAAAGAAACAAGTATTTATAATGCATTATTTTGTATTCAACTATACATATCCTTTTATTAGTGAAATTAATTAACTACAACTACACAGTGCTGAATACGGCTCTGATTAGAATGAATCATATATGGACAATCTAATAGCAACACTTGCCTGAGAGTTTTGGCAACACTGATCTTCATAAGCACAATGTTATTTTCCTAACGTGGAACGCTCTATAATTCTCCGTCAGCGTTAGGAACATTTTTATAGAATCTTTACAGGTGCAAGTGTGATAAAGGAGTAGGTGCTACATTAGTTACCCCAAGCGATACATATCAATTTCGTCTCCCAAACTTGTTTTATATTTTCTCCGCTGAGCTCTATGCAATGCTTAAAGCTATCATGAATATAAATTCTAATAATATTCTTTACTCTGTTATATTAAGTAACTCACTAAGCGCCCTTCAAACCCTTAAACAGATCTATCCTAATAACTAGAACCTGCAGGCTCATGAAAATTCTAGGAGTATCAGATTTATATGGATTCCATCCCACATTGGCATTGCAGGCAACGAAAGTGCAGAATAGTGTGCGAGTGAAATTCCTAAATGTGCCGATATAGAAAAAGCCGATTATCAAAATACCGCGAGTGATATAAAAGCTTTAATAAAGAATCGAGTTTTGTGCAAGTAGAAAAACGAATGGAAATCTTCTCAAACATCAATGAAGCAAATTAAAAATTGACATTACAGCTTGGGAACCCTCAACCAGGAACAGAAGAGAACAATTGGTGATAACAAATTGGATACACGAGACTCATTCATATTTATTGTCCAAAAGTGATCCACCTATATGTGAAACATCCAATGTACAAGTTACGGTTAACAATTTACTAATTGAATGCCATAGTTTTGCCAATTTTAAAAGTAATATTTTACATTCTATTTATTTGATAATGTGCAACAAAATTAATTACACTTGCAAAAACAGCGCATCGTTTTGTCCCTCAGTTTATCCTGGCATGCCACAGAATTAATGTCGGGTAACGTTAATCGAAAAATCTCGAATTGTATCCCATCAAAAAGTCCATTTTATTACTTCCGTTCGATCAAACGTCGTCTGAACTGAAAATCAGTATGGAAATCGCAAGATGTTTCTTCCCGTCAGCATTTTTCGCAACTTTCCAAACGAATACCTAATCAAAATTTGGAGTCACTTAACTTCCACGAAATTACTTCAAAATTAGTTTCAGATCAGAATTAACATACGACTGGAGTTTCTAAATTGGAAGTTATTTTATGATGCTCTGATTTTTATCGAATGATTGCTGTTCGGACAGAAAATACTTTGATGTTGACTTCAATTCGCTAGGTAGTGCGGTAAAAATCACGACTTCATATTATTACCTATTCGCTTTCAGCATTAATCTGCATACGAGCGGATGAAAAATGTTTCAATGAACGGCAATGTACAAAAATATAATATAATATAAATATAATTTAATATAATTAAATTTAATGTAGCTCTAAAGGTAAAAACGATATTAGTATGTCAATTTCCTAGAAAAATAGATAATACACTTCATAGGAAGGTAAATTATATTTGAAAATTTGCATAGTTTATCGTAGGTAAGAGAATGTGGGGCGAAAAGAACAATTTGTCTACAACGCCATACATTTTTTGTATTTAACTCTTAACTGGAGAGACCCTATTTTAATAAACACAGAGGGACATGCCGTCTGACAGACTACAATTTAGGAGAGAGGATGAGCACTAAACTTACAAACTTTTTTAATATATTTAATAGTACTCTAAAAGCTGTTTGTATTTGCAATTGAACACAGTAAAGAAACTCAAAATATTGTCAGAGAATAAAAAAATAACTACAACTTTCTAACAGCTAATCATTTACAGTTCGTGACAGTCGCAATTTTTACTTTTCATTACAGTGAAAAAATAAATATATATCAAGTAAGTTTTTTACATGAAAGGCACTAACACATACTGGATTACGAAAAAATTAACTCGCGAAATTATTTTGATGTTAAAAAAAATGTCCAGCAACTGTAAAAGTTACATACAATTGGTAAAAATGGATTTCGTACACTGAAGACACACAGGTTTTCTAATCGACCACAAAGGTATTTTGTCATACAGTTCTTCTTGCGGGGGCACAAATATTAGGCACATATTTTTTGCTTGTTTAGTACTAATGACTCGTTATCATCTACTTGGTTATTCTTACGAATTCCAGGAATACTCGCTATACTAGCACGAATTAGCCGCGGTACAAGAAAATTACCCATTCTTCGCTTCATATGATCTTCTACTAATTGTTTTGCTGATATTTTAGCAAAAGCAGATTTTTCTTGATTTTTAGAATTGTTTTTGTAACTTTGGTGCAGTATGTATGTCACTTACAATAGCAATATCTATTACACGAAAGAAAACAGCAAGAGTCCATATGCGAGTTTTTCGACTACACGAAATTTTAGCAAATTTTTTGTCCATGCAGTCTAGTCTACACCTCCTTTGTTGGCATTATAATATGAAATTATTTCTGGTTTTTCTATTGAGGAATCATTACAAACTCTATCATGCATTGATGATATTAAAATTGTAGCTTTGTTTTTTTCTGGCCTTATAAGATACCATTGTACACTCTTCTCTAAATCCATAAACACTAGAACCAGGTTCTCTCGTTTTATTGGCCAAAAATGACGAAGGTATTTTACGTTTGTTCTTTTTCAAAGTTCCTACATACGTAAGATTATTTTCTACAAAACATTTATTAGCTCTAATGACAAAAACCAGTTGTCCGCAGTTATGTTTCTGTTGCTTCCAATTAAAGGTTTAGTTAACCGCAAGACTGCTTTTGTTGGTTTTGAGCATTTGTCGCCAAGGTAACCAATCACGACAAAGATTGTTACTTTGGCAGGCCAACCACAGCGCTCGTTATTAACTGCGCTGTCATTGGCCTCTCGGCGGAAGTGTGCTGAAAATTCTCAAACACGATGTGTATAAAAGAGCAGCACATCTTCCGATCCGGGATCCAGTCGTCATACACTACTAGCCTTGTAAGATCTTGTTGGTTCGGTGCGCTACCAAGCTACCTTTGAGTTTTATTAATTAACCAATATCCTGCTATCGTCGAAGACGTCCAAAATTGAAGAATAATTCTTAATAATGGTTATCCAATTTAGAAGTTAAATCATTAAGTGTACGAGAAGTGGCGTGTCGACTACAAAACGCTTCCTGACAGTAGAACACGACTTTCTGAGATAGAAAAGACATTGGTCTTATAACTATCTCAAATCGTGTCGAACTGACCACATCGTTATTTGGACCTGTCGCGGTAAAGAGCGAATAAAAGCCCCGACGGGGACTTGTAACTGCTTTTCCGATCAGGTTGAGCTGCAATACCACTTCGTCTCCAAAACCTTATGTAAATAGTAACTATATGAATTACTGTTAACAAAAAGGTAGCTATACGAAACGACTGGCAGCAGGAAGAGTCGACATTACCGGCATTCTTGTACCTATCTCGAGGAGAGGGAACGCGGCTACACGAAGCGAGAAGGCCAACATCTTTGTGGAACTTAAGTTATACACCACGCATCAGAATTCTAATACATATTAATTCAGTGTAAGAATATTTTGTCTGCAAGAAAGCTTGAACTGTTAGAGAATTGCCAGTGTCTCTGATTGCCGGTGTCTCCTCACCTACCACAAAGGCTCGGCGGAACTTCTTGCCCGTAGCGGCCGGTATCTCAATCAACTATTTAAATACGAAGATGGACTCTCGAAACTTGAGATCCTCTTCGAGAGCGGCGGTTGTAGATCGTACAGAAACCCCTGAAAACCAGGAGGACGCTACGGCCGTACGACACATTTTTTTTCTTCGCGTAAAAGACTTAAGCCGTCCGAGTCTTTGCCACAGTATATATACCTGTTATAGAAATAACTGGTTCTTGCATCAGTAAGAGCCATTATTTTGATGCCATACTTACATGGCTTATTAGGTATATACATTTTAAAACGACACCTTCCCCTAAAACTAACAAACATTTCTAGTCCATATGCGTTTTGACAATTTTCAATAAAAGAATTGAATATATAAGAAACTGCTGCTACTGGATCATGTTTTTTTCTTACTTCTCGATCATCTGAATGATCAAAACGAAAAGCTGATAAAATGACTGCAAAATCATTTTGATTCATGACAATTCTAAAAATTTTCCTGCCAGATCCATCTGTTGCAAAAAGAGTTTTTATATTTTCATGGCTTGATTTGAATATCGCAGAACATACGGGGAGTCCTAGGAAAGCTTTCATCTCCGTCATGTCAATATCCTTGAGGTCATGTTTATTTGGATCAATATATTTTATTTTCATTAAATTTAATTTATGATTGGTCCACTGAATAACACATAGTATAATAACATATTTTCGTCAAACAATAACTATCATACCTTTAGAGGACCAGCTTCCTCTCCAAGACTTCGTGCTTTTGTTTTTAGGACGGGAATTTTTGTTACTAAATTATGTTTCCTTGTATGAGGTACTGGTCGAACTTAGGATTTACATCACCTGAATCATTTTTTTTTCCGTAGAAATATGTTTGATTATAAGTCTCAACTATATTTTCTTCCGAAATATTTTCTTCATCATATTCCGCAGAAATGTCTGGATCGATCTGGCTATCAGATTCCAAATAAACATAATTTTGTACTTTATCAACATCACCAGCGTCACTATCTAATTCGTCAAAGCTGTATCTTTAAAATCAGCATCGGTAAAACGGATTTTTTTTTATGCACCGGCCATGATTATAACAAATACGCGACGTTTTCAATGAAACAAAATGTAACTTAAACCATGACTTGCTGTCTAACAGACTAACTTAAACTGATTTTCGGTTATAACTTTTCCAAATATGCGTATTTCTTTACCTAAGCTGGGTCACTAATAGTCAACGAATATTATAAAGAATAGATGAAGTGATGTGCCGATGGGCGGAGTTATTTGTACAGGGTGTTAAAAATTCTTTATGCTGTAGTCTGTCAGACGGCACGTCTCCAGTTAAGGGTTAAATCTTTACTAAAACTCAACTCTCTCACTCCAGCTTCTAAAAATTTACTTATTTCAGAACCCTTAATCTCCAGGTGGAGTATGCTCTTAGGATCATCCTTGAACAAAATATATCCTGGAGTGAACTAATTTATTGCAATGCCATAAAAATAAAACAATATCATTTGTAGATAATTCTTTATTAATGCTACTGACAAGATATTTATTATTTTCCATAAGAAAAATAAACTTCTTTTAGTTGGCTGTATACGATAAATTAAGAAACTTTTAATTAACAAAATATACGTAGTAACAGCACTGATGATGGAATAGTCATTCTGAAAACATTCTATGATGTAACAAGAAAGGGTTCTTTTAAATTAAAAATACGTTTTTATAAAGGTTTTTTTATTTAAAATTTATTGTTTTATTCTAGCAGGCCGTGTACGAATATGTCATAATTGTTATTATTTATGATTATTGGCTGTTTTACAAAGTGATAGAAATAACTCGTTTAGAAATAAACAACAAAGATTGCGTAACTTAATTTTAAATATATTGAGATATATTTTACATAAAACAGATAGTTTAAGTAACCATCATCAAAGTGGGAAGCTACAACCTGTTTGTCTTTGATAGCATAAAAGGTATTTAATTCCCATCGCTCCTGAAAACCACGTAATCTTGTTAAATGCTGATTTACTTCGTTCCAGTAATTATAATTGTGCCTCTTACACATTCCGTTTTTTATAAATTTTAATTCGTCACACCATTTATATTCTTCAAAAATTCATTATATTCTTGACGATTAATCGTTAAAAATTTTATTTTTTTATTATAGTCTGTTTTCATTAAACTTTGAACTGTGGTGTAGACTAAGTTTATTTGGTCCAGATGACGTCTAACGAATCAGAGCAGACCCGATTTTAAAAAATTTATGGAGGAAGCATTATTAAATGATAAGGAAGAAGAACTTTTCTACGATGATGATGATCATCAAGAAGCAGATCATGTAGAAGAAAGAAGTGATAATTCAGAGAGCGAACAAGATATTTCTGATATTGAAGTGGTAGCATTTCCTGTCACAAAAGCATTTTTTATTGGCAAAAACAAATCTACTAAGTGGAAAAAAAGCACCATCAAAGATAGTTAAAACCAGATCTATAAATTTAATAAAACATTTACCTGGTGCAAAAACTTCAACTAAAATATTGAAATATCGATACCCAAGGAACAGGGGTGGAGTTATTTCAACTTGTGATGTCTCTATATAGGTTTCAATGTCTTTTATGGCAATTAAGATTCGACAATTCTGAAACTTGCGAAGAACGCAAGGAGCTGGACAAGTTAGCAACCATACGGAAAATATTTTATGCCCTCGTTACCAACTGTAAAACTGCTAACAGACCTTTTTATTTGGTAACAGTGGATGAGAAACTGTAAACGTTTGGGGGGTGTTGCTCATTTAGGCAATATATTCCAAATAAACCTAAAAAAATATAAGATTAAAATTTTCGCCAAAGTTGATGCCAAGTGTTACTTCACTTCAAATCTGAAGTATATGTAGGGCAGCAACCTGCTCTTTTGCTGTAAGTAACTCTCCCAATGCAGTAGTTTTGAGATTATGTAAACCCATATACGAATCAGAAAGGAATATTACTACCGATAACTGATTCACAAGTATAAATCTGTATGAGTCGTCTTACGCGAAAAATCTGACGTTAGTTGGTACAATTTGTAAAAACAAAACAGAATTACCACCTTAGTTTGTCAACCTCTTAAAGTCACGGTGAGTCAACAGTAGTTCATTTGGCTATCGACAAAATACCACTCTTGTTTCCAGTTTCCCAACTCAATCACAATATACACGTTCTACTGTTATCCAGTCTTCATTATGATAATAAAATAGATGAAGTAAAAGGTAAACCGAAACCATAATGGATTATAACAATACCAAAGGGGGGTTGATAATATTTGCTGATAATATTGGCTAACACAGGGGACGCTGCAGTTACTGCGACAGAAAAAAGAACTGTCCGACTAAGTATTCATGTGTTAAATGTGGAAACTATTATATGTTTACAACATTGCACAAATATTTGTAATGAATGTGTGTAACATGCAAAATTATTAATAAATAAGTTGATATAAGGTTGAATTCTCAAATAAATCTTGACCACGTACTTTTGCTTCCTAGAGCATTTTCAGGGGAATTTCGTCAATTTCTAACGCCAATGTGTAACGCCAATGTGTAACGATAAGACTACCAAAGAGAATTAAAGTACTATTATAAAAATAATACATCAATCAACCATGGGAGCTTATCGTCTATGCCTTTCCTAGCTCAGTATTTCATGTGTGAGTTCATCTTGTCTTAAACTAGGCATTGAACCTGAGCTGTTAGCTAATAACAAATAAAACAAATTTTAACCAAACATATTTATTAAAAAAAAAAATAAGAAACAAATAATCAACCCTGCCAAAGTTTAAAAATAATTAATGAGGATGATACTTATAGTATCGATGAGCTGCTAATCGACGAAATGCCCCTGAAGATGCTCTAAGAAGCGAAAGTATTTGGGCAAGATTTAATTATTATTAAACTGTGCTCGATATCTGTCTTTTATTTGATCAAAATTAATAAATAAGTGTTGACAGTTAAAAGAAATGGCGTATCATTTGTTAACACCCTGTACCAGTAATTTGATTTAAACGTTACCTATTCTTTGTGTGTAAATGTTTTCAAGACATTATGGTAGTAAATGTATGAGCTTATCAACTTTAATAAAGACAAACACAGATGACCCCATAACTATAAACGGCAGTGAGATAGAACAAATCCAGGAATATATCTACCTAGGCCAAATCCTGATACTTGACAAAGAGAACCAAAGTGCGGAAATTACTAAAAGAGCAAGACTAGCATGGGCAGGATTTGGAAAACTTAGTTGGATACTTAACCCTTAACTGGTATGGTGATTTAAAATTACACTTAAAGTATGGCGGGGTCAGATTTGACCCTGTGCCTTTTTTTGCATGCAGCAAATAGAAAACAGAAAAATTTTCATTCAGATCGAATATAAATCCTTTTTATTATAAATAATAATGTTTACATATACTTTTTAATAATATCTGGCCTACTTCTGGCTAAACTTATAAAAATTAACATGGCTTTTCTTATCTGTAAAAAAAAAATAGAGAAAAAATTAAAAATAATTTTAAACGGAATTGTTTTAATCAAAACAAACCTAAACCTAGGGAAAAATACTTAAAAACATGAAAAAACATAATAAACAAAAATTCTGACAACTACATTTTGCGCAGTATTTTATTGTTCGGAGCAATTTGTACACATGTTGGACGTTTTGCAATGGTCTTTGCAAATATGCCTGCTACACTCGTCACATACAATTGGATGTTTGTTGTCACTGTAAGGGCATAAGAAGCATCTGGCACGCTTAGGTTGTCGACGTTGAGGGTTATCTATGCTTCGTGGGGCCTCATCTGGGATATTGCTGATTCGCCTTATGGTTACCTTCAATTCCCGAGGAATGTTTTTCATTTGACTTCTTCGAACTAAGTGTTCGTTGATCATTTCTCTCCCTAAATCAATAAGGAAACGGTTACGAACCATCTCATTATTTGGATTAGCAGCATTATAAATTATGCCTGCATTTGCGGCGGAGATGTCCATCATTCGGTACCACAAAGTTAGAGGCCAACGCCGAGTACGTCTTCCTACTTTGTAATTGGCACAAATTTGGTCCAGTACATCAACGCCAACTTTCGTTAGGTTATAAAAGGAGATGATGTCTGGTAATTTCTTTGCTCCTTCTTCGACCATGTTATTATGGTGCATTGTAGACATCATGCAAACTGAGCGATTTCTTTTTGGAACGTATGACGCAATTGTTATATCCTTAGTAAATCCAAAAAGCGAGGAAAGTGGTTCACGTTGCTTACTAGCTAGGAACTCTTTAGGTAACTCCCTTTTATTCCGTCTAATAGTACCTACGTATGTCAAGTTTTGGCGTTGCAATTCTTCAACCAGCTCTAGTGACGTGAACCAATTGTCCCCTGTAATATTACGGTTCGAATTTGCTATTGGTTCAATCAAAGTTAGCACAGTTTGGGTTGGAATAGATAGCTTCTTTGGATTTGCCCTATTTTCATCTTTGCCCGTATATACAAAAGCATTGATCAAATAATGTGTACGAGCGTCACACAAACACAATATTTTTAGTCCGTATTTCACAGGCTTGCTTTTTATAAACATACGGAACCTACACTTTCCCCGAAATCCAACCAACATTTCGTCCACGGTTACGTATTCCCCACAAGAATAGTTTATCTTACAGTTTCCAATAAATCTGTAAAACAAATTTGAAATTGCAGCAAGTTTATCTCCGTCTTCAATACGTTGTCGTCTAGTGGCTGGATTGTCAAATCTTAAGGCTGTTAGCAGGAAACTGAATCTCTTTAGAGTCATTGTTGCACGAAAAATGTCACGACCTGTTCCATCTGTTGCAAAAAGCGAATTTATGTCCTCGTGACTCGACTTGAACACTCCAGCTAGATAGAGAAGACCGAGAAATGCTCGCATTTCTACTTCATCGACATGATTAATAAACTGACATGACAAGGCCTGATCGCCATAGGTTGCCTGCAGTTCAGTTATTTTCTCATTCGTTCTTGCGATAACTTCATTTATAATGTATCCATCGAGAAAAAAACTGAGCGCCTGCAAGGGTGTAGTTGGCTTATTGGTCCGACATGGTCCCGAAAGGCCAGGAATATGCGACACTATGTTGGTGACGCGAGTACGGCTAGACGCAGGTGGCGTTTTCGCCCACTTTTTTCTATTTTTTCCGTAGAAATAGCCACTTTCATCCCCAACAATTTCACTTTCAACAGATAAGCTAACTTCTTCGACAGAGTGCCTATCACTGCCATCAACAGCTTCATCTTCACTCTCACTATCAGCATTGTAGTCACTATCCGTATCGTGATCACTAACAATCGTCTCTGCATCGGAAAGGTCGTTGTCGGTATCCCATAAAGTTTCAGCAATATGTTCAATTTCCTTTTGTGTCAAAGGCGCCCTTTTGTCACGCACGTTCGACATATTATACTTCGATCACAACTCTAAATTGAAAGAACAAACAAAATTGTATTTTTTTCTGGAAAAATAACAGTATTGTGCTTCTTACCCGAAAACGAGAAATTATCCTTTAACGGTATGGTAGGGTCAAATCTGACCCAATTCACAATATTCACGTGGAGCCACTAATTGCTTGCGGGCGACTGATAGCGGAACTGAAGCAGTTGCACGCCTTGAAAGAATACCTCAAATGGTATGTTGCCATATCGCCTAGTTTTTCCGAAAATTACAAAAGAATTTCCAATAGGGTCAAATTTGACCCTGCCATACCAGTTAAGGGTTAAGAACCGCAAAATACCCCAATACTTGAGCAGCAAAGTGTTCAACCAATCCTTCCTATCATGACATATGGATGTCAAACCTGGACCCTAACCAAGGCAAACATGAATAAACTAGCCACAACAGAAAGAACAATGGAAAAAGCAATGTTAGGTATACGGCTGTTAGATAAAAAGAGAAACGACTGGGTAAGATCCAAAACGAAAGTCGAGGACATAACAACAAAAATTGCCAAACTTAAATGGAGCTTCGCGGGCCACACTGCTAGGCTGCCAAACATTGGAGACCTTACGAAAGTAAACGACCAAGCGGAAGACCACAGATGAGATGGGTTGATGACATTAAAAGAATAGCCGGAACAAATTATAAATATGTTGCTCAGGATAGAGACCGATGGAAGGAGTTGGGAGAGGCCTATGTCCAAACATGGACGACAGAAGGCTAAGAAGAAGAAGAAGATCAACTTTAAAAATTTTGTCTCTATCTGTCACAATTTAAAAAAAAAGATGATTAACTCAAGAAATATAAAGTTTTAACAAACACTACTTTATACAAATTTTATCTAGAATTTTATACAAAATATAAAAATTCCATAATATACAGGGTGTTCTGATAAAAATAACAAAGTTTCTGTTCACGTCCGGTTTACCGATATAACCGGAAGTGGCACATCTCTCAAAATATTTTCTTTTAGTTTCTCATAACTTGAAACCCCCATAAACCAATTTTCATAAACATCGTGAAAGTAGTTTCTGGTATATAGGCAGTGTAAGCTGGTCGTGACACCCTGTATATTCTTAAAGCATCTTGATACGCTTCGCTGAATCATTAGCTTTCTTCAACAGGTCGCCCAATCGAAAAGTTGATCAAATGTTTGTAAACAATTTTTTTTTTGAAAAAATTGTAACAGTCAATTTTATAGCCACTACAATCATTTTGAACAAAATAATAAACTACGATTTTCAAGGCTCAAAATTACAAGTGAAAAATAGTATTTTTACATTCACCAAAGACAAAAATTGAAGTTTTGTTGTTGAATATTGTTCTATCATCTTTCGATAAGTATTTTGGGCCTAGTTAATGTTAAAACATTGTTTTTAACTCGTTAATGAAGCGCTTATGACAGGACGGGCAGTTCGCCAGTCTAGTAGAGTATAGGGTGTACATTCCTGGGTGGTAACGGCCCTTACACAATCCGTGTATATTTTTGTTGTTTTTATATTTTTTTAGCATAAAGGTTTAGTAGAAGAAAACAAACATAACTAAATAAAAGAATATTGTTTTGAAGCTATTTTCTTCCGGCATTTTAAAGTGGATACTATTTTAACGGGAATAATCCACAATTGAAAACAACTGACACATAAATAAACTTATTTTAACCTTATTTGTGATTTATTTCCATTCAAAAGTATTGACTATAGATAAAAGAAATAAAATAAAAATAATTTGAAGAGGGTAAAGGTTATTGTTTTGGTAAGCAGTGCTCTTTTGGGTTTTTTTAATGTTTTTGTTTTTTGTGTTATTTGGTACCTCTGCTACTGCGTCATTAGGGTGTTATATAGCTGTCTCGTTCATTCTAAGTCCTCTAGGTCCTCTCTGTATGCAGCAAACTGTTGACTGAGCCACCTATTTACCGTCCCTACGTTTGTATTGTAGTCTCTCAACTCTCTTAGTGTTCGGTTTGAATGGATAGGTAAATAGGAAAATACCAGAACTCAAGCAAGCAAGCAATTTAATTAAACCCAGCACCCAGACATGTGAGACATTTTTGACCCTAAGAATTACGTTCGGGTGTAACAATTTATCGGATCGATGTGTATTGACTTGAGTTAAAAACAGGAGTCACTTCGCCGCGCTCCAGAGCTCCAGACCATCCTTTTCCTTCCTATGGCACTATGATGCGCGATAGGGGCACAACTATCAACGCTCTTCATGTGGAAGTCCTGGGTAATAGAACATCAACATGGTACCCTACCTGAATAAAATTCAGGCTAGCTTTAGCGTTAGCATGAAACATAAAATCAATATTAGTGTATACATATAAATATAATCAAATTACTGGGGTCTACACTGTACTTGCGCTTGTCCATAATTTTATAGAGCTACGAACTATTCGCTTTTGTGTGTTTTTTTATTGTTTTTTGTTTTAGTTTCTCTCTAGTGATTTCTGTTTTCTCTCTGGTTTTTAACAACCGAACCATTTGCACGAATACGATAACCACTGAGACTAAGAGTTGTCACATGTGTCATATTTAATGAAAGTAATTTTGAAGATTTTAGTAGCGGTGCCCCTATTTAAAATTAAATTAGTGGTACTTTCTGTTATTGTTCTGGTTTAATATTATTGTGATATATAGTTCATGAAAATTTATCAAAGGAATGAAAAGGATGCATTAAGATGTTTTCTTTTTTTACGTAAAAACGGTGCCACATACAAAACAAAACAATAAATATTTTTTAACAAAAATTTAATATAAAATTCAAAAATGGTCTCTAATTTGTAAAATTTTAATGTCGTACCATTTTTTTTCTTAAAAAAAAATTGAGCATATTAACTGCATGCGCGCCAATGATGAACGAAAAATTTCTAACTGTACGTGAAAATATGCTCAATAACTAATTCTTAAAATCCACCAACTTTCATTTTCGTATCTCAATCAGTTTCAGTGCAATAAATAAATCGTTAGTTTGTAAGAAAAATTTCGACACTCCGTATCTCAGAAAATAAAGCATTTGCGTTCTTACATTTATGTAACTAACTGTCATTATTTTTATGCAGAATCACCCCCTGAAGTTGGTTGTACGTATTTACTAAAAACCTGTATATTTTACAATTGAAGACATGAGATGATAAAGGTGCCATGTCCACTTTTTCAGATATTGAGTAATTGAAGGAAACGCGTTTTCACTTATATATTTTTTTTTTGTAAATTTTATAAAAATTACCAATATCTTATTAGATTATAATCGTTTTGTACTTTTTTATATAATATTTTTTGTTTTTCTAGAATTTAAACTTTTTTAGTAATTTTAATTTTAATGGACATAGCACCTTAATCAATCAACATTTTATGCAGATGTTGGTATAAACTTGAGAAGAGAAAGGTGTTATGTCACCTATGTTGTATTTAAATTTTAAAAAAATGATTAAAAAAACTATTAAATAATTTGGAAATTAAATTTTATTTGCAGATTAACAAAAGCAAAGTAAGATACATTAAAAATTTATAAACAAAGACACAGAAACATTTAAATTTAACATGAATTACGTTTTTTTTTAGGGTTTTTCAAACATTCTTCTAAAACAATATCATAATACAATTTATACTCTGCTGGAATAAACGTAAGTTGATCTTGTAGATTTGAAATTTTTTCAGAAGTCACCACCGCATTTAGGTAACTTTTGTAAAACAACTTGATTACTTTGTACTATCAGTTCTCTTTTTTTTGTAAGTCAACTTCCATAAATGGGGTAAACGGATCTAAACTAGTTTTATAAAAGTATTTTCCAAAACAACTTACTCTTAGCCACTTCACTTTATCTCGAAAATTTATTTTTTGGTCAAGACTATTAGTGAGTCTTTTGTTTAAATGAAGTTTTGGCATTTCAAAAAATGGAGTTTCAAAGCAATAAAAAAAATGTTCCATGTTAAGGCATACACTTTGTTTGGTACTCGCAGATCTAATAATTTCTCGATATTGGTCTGGTATATAAATATTCTGATGTTTTCTAAGAACCTTTTCTATTCTTCCAAAGTCTCTGTCAGAGTCAAGGTAACTGTGACCAACTTCGGGAAATTTATGGTCAATGATCTTTAATATTTTATTTAATATTAGGTATTGAAAAAGGTTAATAATGGAGAAGTTTTTGTTTTGTCCCCCACATTGATCTGACCAAATTATTAAATGATCAATTTGGGGATTTTCTTCTTTAAGAAGCAGACAAAATTGTAGCAAACAACTTGCTATTTCATTAATTCCCCTATTGGCAATATCCTCAGTCCATGTAAAAAATATGACCAGAACTGGTTAAACAGTGGACTCGAAAGTTGTATAGCCTCATTTGTCTTAAGTAAAAAGATTTTGACGTTGATAGCTTTGGCAAAGGCATCGTTTGTTGAAGATCCATTGTTATGTAACATTTTTCTTTGGAAATTTTTACTGCTTCGCGGTCAACTTTCTGATGCGCAAAAGCAAGTTGAAAATTATTCGAGTGCTCTAAAGAGTTCTCTCCAGCATCGCATAAACTGCAAGTATCACTTTTTGGTACACCAAAAAATAAGTTAAACCTTGTTTCAAATATATGTCTGTAAAAAGAGGCCTTTGCGAAATATTTAGTTTCGAGCTTTTTTGTTTGACAATCCTCTATATACAGTTGATGAAGTCGGTTAATATTTAGTAAAGGGGAAAGGTATTTTTTATGTGGGTTTTCAGTCCTAGAATAATGTGATTCTTCTGAAGGAAACTGCTTGATATGATTTTCAATGCAGTTTATTACTTCATCGGATATATTTTTTGGATTTTTCTGATGCCCTTGCTTATGTGGTGAGGGCATTACCTGGCCAGATTTTAAGTCATTTTGAGCTTTAAAGACTTTTTTTCGTCCAATTCGGTATAAAAAGCAGAAAGCATCTTTATACACTAGTGTATTTTCTTTATCACACGTAATAAAATATTTAAAGCTGTAAGCTTTCGTTTTTATATTTTTACGAGGGCGGTGACGATTAACTTCCTGCATCTTAATACTTTTAAAAATTAAAAAATTTTTGGAATTTGTATCTAGCTTATAAAATTTTCTTCTCTGCTTGCAATACTAAACTTCTCAGTACAGTTTAGTCTACATTTTTCTTTACACAGTAAATCTCTTTTAATTGTTTTTTCTTCCATCACTTTACCAGTCTTTTGAGAAATATATTCTTTACCTTGTTGTCTTAACCTTGCAGCTTTATTTCGTTTCCAATTATCAGGTTTCCGGACTCTTTTTTTAGTTGTTTTTAAAACTGGTTTAACAATTTCTCTTCTACTTATTTCATCGGCAGTAACATGGAATTGCTTGTTATGGTCTTCTATACGTATTTCCCGAGGTATTTCCTCCTGCACTTCGTCAATCCTATCCGGGGTTTCCCTGCTGTTTGTCGGAACCTTAAAAATATCTTAGTTATTTATTAAATTTATACTTATTTCTAATTTCTATTTTTATTTCGTAATCTTAACTTTTTTTTTGCTTTACCTTTTTAATTTCTTGGTTATCAGAAAACATTTTACGTTTGACTCTATCAACATCCGTATATTTGTTTATGAGACTCGTCGAATAAGAAATATTTGAGTTATCAGAATCCTCTTCTGAATCTTCTTCACTGGAAGGGGAATATTCGCTGCCTGATGTAACACTTTCATCAGTACAATTATCCATATAGTCTAAAAATTTAATTTATGTACATAGGTAGGTATGTATGTAATAATAACTAAAGTAATGTATATTACATCTATATTTTTTTAAATAATAAATTGAATTGCAGAGGGGGTAAATTGTTATTAAAAAGAGATGATTGATTAATAAAGGTAGTAAAAAATTTTTTAATATGCTTACCTGCTTTAGAGTTGACCTTCTTTTGAAGTCCACTAGTTCTTGGCTGCTCCAAAATTACCGCATTGGTATTGACCTCTAGAGAAGTACAAAATACAGTTTCTATCTACAAAAAAAATTCTCTATTCGGACTTACCTTTATTTGAAACACATATTTTCTTGTTTTTTGCTAATTCTAACATTCTTTTACTTCTCGAACCCATGTTGAAAGATGTGATAAACAACAAACATAACCTTAAAATGTCACATGGCACCTACCATGTAAATAAAACTTTCCCACTATCTAGTGGATAAAGGTGCTATGTCCTTAAATATGGACATAGCACCTTTATCTAATAAAAAAGGGTACTTAGTCATAAGACATAGTATCTTTATCAATTAAAATAATCCTTATTATTAACAATTTAAGAATCTTGAGTTATTCAGGGGTTGTATTACGACTTTAGGTAACCAAATATACAAATAAGTCATTTTTTGAAAAAAATGGACATAGCACCTTTATCAACTCATGTCTTCAATTCTGTATTAATCAAAAGAACTAAAAACCGACACTTTGAACATCTTTAACTCAGAAACAATTGATTTCTGTCTCGACGCAATGAAAACTGTTGTTCAGCATGACCAAATTTCAGTTAATTTAACTGAAATCACTTTTACATAAGAAAAGTGCCACTTTTACATAAGAAAAGTCATTTAAATAAATTTTAATAGAAAAGGTTTTAAGATAATAAAAAAAATAAAACAATTGAAGTTTATATCCAGAGATATTTCAAAAAACTGGAAATGGGGTATAACTAATCAGAACAAAGAAAGAATTATTTAAAACGATGCAAGTTCAAAGGTAACGACTTTTAAATCGTTCTACATTGCCCTAGATAGTAGTGTGTACGGCAACAATACTAAACTCTAAGCTTTTCCTCGAAATGCAATTCCTTGCAATTCATCTTGTTTTACTCTCTTAGCTGATCCGTTTAATTAATTGAATATATAAGAAGTGAATTTGGAGCAACAACTTTAACTTGAGTTTGTTACAATTTAATGGATTAACTTTCTAATCGGCGACATGTGCTAGCAAAATATTTTTTACCGGTTCCTGAATTATTATAAAATAGGTAATCCAAAGGTTAAAATTACTATACAGTGATAAGTGTCTTACCACCCGGCAAAATAGCGGAAAGGATAGAAGACAGATTAAGTTGTGAGATAGTATCAGATAAAGCTAGTTCTTGACGTGGCTATTTCACTTCAGTCATAATTGTACGGATGACCTCGAAAATATTTTATTTTAATAATTTCTGATGTTAGAATAAATGATTGCATAAATTAAGATATATTATAGTAAAAAACATTAATTATTAGCGATTTTAAATTATAAATCTTTAAGTTTATTTAATAATAAAAATAAACTGAAACATTTGATTAAACCAAAGGAATGTATGTTCTATCCTAAATGTGGAATTGGCGTAATAGTTAGAGACGTGGTCTAGTGACAAGAAGATTGAGGTTCAATTCACACGAAGGATAAAATTTTTATTTTACTCAATCAAAAAATAATAGAAAATATGACACATATTAGGTAAAAAGTTTTCGAAAAACTCATTATTTAAAATTTATTCTTATTCCAATGTTAAAAAATAGAAATACAAAATAATTCAATCAATTTCACTTTTACAGTCTTCAGTTGTGATTGCAAAATAATCCGGTTAAGACTGTTTAATGCCAAATCCATCACTAAATTCTCAGTGTTAATATCAATTCCTCTGTACAGGTAATGATTTTCAAAACAATTAACAACATTGTAATGGATGCGCGCAAACAGCTGCCTGCTTTACAGCTAACCAAATCATCAAGCCATCAAAAATAATAACATACCGAGAAGTGTTTTTGCACGGTAAACAGAAACCTTTTATTAAAAAAATAATTCGTGAAAATGGTTTTAACGGTCGAGGAAAAAGTGCAAATTGTTGTCTGGCATGTGAATGAATTATCAGATAACATGATTAGACAACAATTTGTAAATATGTATCCAAATAGGCCGGCTCCAGCACGATCAACAATTCAGTCTATTATACGTAATTTTTTTACTTATGGATCCGTGTTCACTCCAAGAGGAGTTCCTAGACGAAGGGAGGTAAATCCAGATTTGGAACTAAGGGACACTTTGATTTGTGCAAGTATTGAGCAAAATCCTACCCAATCAACATCTCGTCTCGGAGAACAATATGGAATTTCAAGATTTAGAGTAGGTAAAATTTTGAAAAGACATGGATACCGTCCCTATAAACTTCATAAATCCAACGAACAATTCCCTGGGGATCAATATAGACGTTTAGAATTTTGTCAAACTGCAATGGAAATGTCACATCAAGATGAACATTTTTTAGAGAACGTTTTGTTCACCGATGAATGTACGTTTTTATTGCAGAGACGTCACAATTCAATGAATGCTCGATATTGGTCTCGAGGAAATCCTCGTCAGATTTATGTCGCTCGTACCCAGCGTCCTCGAAAAGTAAATGTTTGGGGAGGCATAATAGGGAATCATGTCATTGGTCCATTTTTTATAGACGGTATGTTGACTGGGCGGAAATACTTGGAACTTCTGCAAAATCAAATTGTCCCAGCCCTTCGTAATTTACCAATACCTTTCGATTCCATATGGTTTCAACACGATGGTTGTCCCGCACATAATTCTCGCATCGTCTGTGAATATCTCAGTGCGACTTTTCCTAATCGATTAATTAGTGGCCACGGAGATATTTTTTGGCCTGCAAGATCACCTGCGGTCACCACACAAACTTTTATAATAGATTGGGTTATTGTTCTGCTGCTAATGGAGGCTTATTCGAACATTTATTGTAAATACATTTCATTAGAATAATTTTTTTTTATTTTTATAGAATTTCTACCTATTTAAATATTTTTGGAAGTACATTTATTTAGAACGTTCTTTTATGTTTGAAGAATTATTACTTTATTTTTGAAAGTACGACATTGTTTTTTCAATAAGATTTTCATGTTTTACTATAAACACTTCTAATAAAAACTGAAATAAATGTCTAGTGATTTAAAGCAAAACGATATAATATCTGCATAATTTCAAATTTTTAAAAAAGTAAAACCTTCATGTGGGATTTGAACCCTGAGCGCCTGCATGAAAACATCGTGACTTGAACTCTGATCCATCAAACTTTTATATTTCTTTAGTGACAGTTTGGGTTATTGTTCTGCTGCTAATGAAGGCTTATTTAAACATATTGTAAATACGTTTATTTACAATATTTTTTTTATTTTTGTAGAATTTTTACTTATTTAAACATTCTTTAAACGTTCTTTTAATTTTGTAGAAGTTTTACTTTATTTTCGAAAGTAGGTACGACGATACTTTTTTTTCAATAAGATATTTGTGTTTAACTTTAAACACTTATACTAGTAACGACTGACATAAATGTTGAGCGATTCAAAGCAAAACGATCTCTGCATAATTTCAAATTATTAAAAAAAAACCACATGTGGGTTTTGAACTCTAATCGTCTGCGTCGTCTGTGTGGCATTCTTACCACTAATCCACGAAGGATGGTGATTATTCCGTGACAAGAGTGTATGAAACTCCTCACATCATAGTAGAAATTATTCTTGGTTAATAATTTAAAACTTTAGACTAAATAATTACTATTAATTAAATTATTTTATTAACATTTTTGCTTTATTGTGGTCAATCAGTTTTTACTTTATGTCAAATTAAAAAATGGAAATACGTCACACATACGTTACACATAATAATTATGACCGAGGTGATTTAGCTCGAAGCTACGAGTTTCATCTCTTTTTATTTCACAAGGTAACTGTGTTTTCTATCTCTTACGTTAAAAATCCGGGTGGTAAGACACTCATCACTGTATAGTGTGTCCGAATCCCCGATTTTTGGCAAGTATGATAGCTAGTTAAAGGGTGTAGGAAAAGATATTGTGTAACTTTTTATCTACGCAGTTAATGTTAGGGCTGATAAACAAATATTTGAGACGCCCGCACTATCACATAGATAATTAAGTGGAACTTTTTAGAAAAGTGAAAAAAACCAAACTAATTTGAAATAAAATGTTACTTCTTCGCGGCTTTCTTTTTTCAAATGAGAAAAGCTGACCAGTAGATTAAATTTTCCAGTGGAATATTAGAAAGCTCAGAAATGAAACCGGTACACTACGTTTTACGATAATAATATATTGTTTGTAATTGAGGAGTGAAAACATTAAATATCTTATCTATATAAGTAACGATGTAAAAGTAATTTTAATTCTAGTCATAATAAAATGACCTGTGTGAAAATAAAGGATATAAAACTAAAAGACGGTTTTCGCGGCTATAAAATACAGAAAGAACGGTACAGACTTAACGGAGCGATTTCTCCTTCTTCCTTTTCCAGATTTTTACAGCTATCACTAAAAATAATTGCTAGGATAAAAATTTTATGTAGAATTGTTTTCACTCTTCGCATACGAAGTGGAAACAAATTCTTCTTGAAATTGGCTTCAGATATATAATGGTTGATTTTATTAAAAAAAAAATTATCGACCTTTAAAAATATATATATACATATATACTTAAAATATATTTAATGGTTGAATAACAGAGATTTAATCGGTCAATAATTGGCAAATGAAAGTCGTCAACTACTTTATTGATTTATTCGAATACGTTTTGCTTTCATTTTTAAAAGCATCATCAGTTCACTACAAATAAAAAATATTTTAGAATATAAGTAAACAACCACCAGGGTTCATACTAAACTAAAAACAATGTGTAGGTTTTTTTTTAGATGTTATGAAAACGTATGTTATGTATGAACGATGTTATGTACGATAACTTAACATTAAAGATTAACAACTAAACGAGAGAAACGAAACAAAAAATACAAGAAAAACTGTAAGAACACTATTGTTCATTTAATTTTAACCGATGGCTTCATTTGAATGTTGGTTTAAGCTCTTTCGAGGGTCAAACCACACTAATATTTTCGATTGTTTTCTATCAACTCTAGGATGTCATAATTTTCAAATGTGGCTTATTGTCGTACATGTGTTTCTTTGGAATGCAGGGAGGTACGATTCTTGAGGAAATTAGCGAGAGGAACGGGGACAGATCTTTTTTTAAAAAAGGTTTCCTTTTTTCTTTTGCTTTAAAAAACAAACAAACAGAAAAAATGGAACGAAGAATGGGAATGAAGTTCACTAACAAGCTTAACAAACTTTTTAAAAACTTACCTGTCAAAATAGCCTTAAAAAATACCAGAACCTTAGGAAAGTTATTTTCTAAGACAAAAGCTTCATTGGCCCCTCTAGAACAAACTAATGTCGTCTATCATGTACCCTGTGCAGAGTGCAACTCCTGCTACATTGGCCAGACTAGCCGCTCTCTTTAAGATCGACTAACGTCCCACAAAAGCGGCATTAGAATTTCTAAACCATCTTGTGCCCTTGCATAGCATGCCATTTCAACCAAACACAGTATCGACTTCACGAATACTAAATTACTGTGCAAACAAAAAAATTATCAGAAGCGATCCAAAACATCGACATCGACAACTTGAGCCAGGTATAGAATAAAATGGAATATTGTTTATTAATCCCATCAGATCACATTGTGATATAGGACAAGTCATATAGTACATAAAGCATGATCAACAAGTTATATAGGACAATTACATAAAACAAAATCAATAAAATATAGATTAATATAAAAAAAAAGATATGCGATATAGAGCGTCTCTGAACCCGTCGGTCCTCATTCCCTGTAGTCTTTTATTAAGTCAAAATAATCATTTAGGTTGTAAACGCATAATTGGATCAAGAATTCTTTTAATTTATTTTTGAATTTTTGAATATTATTTTTATTTCTTATATTAAGTGGCAAACAATTGTAAAATTTAGATCCTGCAAAATCAAGGCTAGTTTCAAAGAGAGTTGTGGAGTGTTACACACGCTTATCAACCTCTCGTGTCTTGTCGGGTAATTATGAAAGTCAGAGTTGAGGGTAAAATTTTGAAATTTAGTTTTGACGTGAATAATACACTTATAAATATATAAAGCATGAAAAGTCAACAGTCTGTGTTCAATAAAATATTTACGACATGATTGTCTATTATCAATATTGAATATCAATCGAAGAATTCTCTTTTGAGTTATAAAAACTCTAGAAGAGTTTCTAGAGTTTCCCCACAAGACAACATTATAGGCCATATATGAATTAACCAATGCATAATACACACTTATCAATTGATTGGTGTTAAATAGGGTTTTCAACTGAAGGATCGCATAGTAACCCTTATTCATTGTTTTGCAGACTTTAGTGACATTTTCATCCCATGTCATATTACTTTCTAGAATGCTACCAAGAAATAGTGTTGTATCACTAAAGGGTATTTCCTCAGAACTAACTGTGATTTTACAACCATGGGATGGCTTACAGTGCGAGTAGAACTGCATACAAATAGTTTTCTTTGCATTTACCATTAAAGAGTTCTTTTTACACCAGGTTGTAAATTCCTGTGCTACTAAGTTCATTTTTGAAATGAGTTCGACCTCAGTTGACTCGTCAACTACAATTGTTAAATCATCTGCATAAAGAACTGTATGGTCTGCAGTTAAAAAATTTATCAAATCATTGACATATAAAAGAAATATTAAGGGTCCCAATACGGAGCCTTGCGGTACACCTTGATCAAGATTAAAAACAGATGACTTCTTATTATCGACTTTTACTAGGAATTTACGATGTTGTAAGTATGACCTTAACCAGTTCAAGAAATGACCAAGAAAATTTATGCAGTATAATTTCAATGTCAATAGAGTCAAAAGCCTTAGTTAAGTCAAAAAAGAGTGCACCCACATACCTTTTTCGATCCAAAGCAGCGTGGATATAATAAAATAATGAAATAGAAGCACTCTCTGTAGATTTATTACGAAGAAACCCATGCTGGCATTTATTTAAGATATCATATTTATTCAGAAAATTTAATATTTTACTGTAAATACACTTTTCGATAATCTTAGAGAGTACACTTGTTACGGTGATTGACCTGTAATTATCAACCAAACATGGATCTCGCTTTTTGAAAATTGGACTAACTACTCCCGTTTTAAGGTCACTTGGAAACTTGCCATCCTTGACAGATAGGTTGATGATGTGAGACAGAACAGGAGATATATATGAAGAAATGTATTTAATTATTTTAGTGGGGATTTGATCAATACCTACTGAGCTGGTATATATATACTTTATTTGTTAAAAGTTTTGTAATTTATCGTGTACAGCCGACTAAAGGAAAATTATTTTCCCTGTTGAAAAGAATAAATATCTTAAGTATAGCATTAACCCACAATTATCTACAAAAGTATTAACTTTAATTATAGGGAACTCTAATACTATTTGAAGGGCTCAGAAGCAAAACCGCCTAAGTAGCATAATACACATTTTGAGAAATAAAGCATCAAAGTTTTTGCTCCTTTAAAAATTCTGGATGTTCAAAATTAAAAATTTTAAAATACTAAACAATTCAAAATAAGTATAAAATTTTAAAGATACTTCTGGTGAGAAATTTTTAAAATTTTTTTTGCCTCTTTCGACAAAAAAATGCACTTAGGTTGTTTTACCTTTAAGCAAAAATGGCTTTATAATACACAAAAAGAACTAAACAAAAGCTTAATTTTCAATTAATATTTATTTTTTCTTAAAAAAAAAACGAAAATGTTACTCTTTTAGAACACTAGAGTTACTCATAATCGGAGAAAAAAATCTATGTAGTCGTCTTGTTCGTCGTTGGCATCTTCTTTGGAAGACTTAACAGCAGTGCTTCCTTTTTTCCTTGTTTTTCTGCTGCTTTGAATCATGCGGCAAATCATTATAAAATTGGTGGTAAATGGGGTGTATGAACTCTAGCAGCTGTTGAAAATTTTCCCATTTTTGATACTTAACTTGTCTCGTACTTCTTTTTTTCGTCTTCAGTTGATGATGAGATTAAGTTTACCAATCGATCGCATTACTTGTGTATGAATGAGGATGGTGAAATTTTAAATTTTATTGAAAATATGACGGTGATATAATTCCTCAACTGGGGGTTCATCGTTATCAGTGCAATTATTATCTCTGTAGAGTGGATGAAAGGTATTTCGTATTTGGATATTAATTATAAGAGTAATGACTCCTATAACGTAAAAATCATCTGATATGTTCAATTACTCTTTTTCTTGCGTTCTCTGATACTTTGTTGGTTGGGACATATTTATCAGGCTCCACAAAATTGTCGTTGTCAACTTTTTTACACATAACCTTAAAGTGACTATCGCTGATATCAAAAGTTTTTAGGAAAAACTCTGCATACAGAGCGATCAAGAAGTTTAATTTCTGTACTGTAATCCTTTTTGCTATTAGCCAGTTTTTTTTAGGTTCAGTTTTTCTGATGTATGAAGCTAAAATAGCTATTTGCAGGTAGGTAAACTGTACAACTTAGAGAAGAGTCGTTGTCTTTCAACCTCGTTAAATATTTCACATTGGTACCTACACATATGCACATACGCCTGAACACATTTCGTTCTCTTCATTTTTCTCTGCTTTCATATTCCCTTCCAGCGAACCTCTTATTTGTGCTTTTATTCCTCTTCCATGCATGTATGTTACGCTTCCTTTTTCGGGTAGTTCTAGGAGTTACTGAAAAGAAGAAATATGTTAACCCCTTAAGTTGAACTTAACTTCGAAATTTCTAAAAGTATATAACTAAATTTACCGGTATCTACAAGTTTAATATTTACATAATAAAATAATTTTTGCTAGGGATATCACGCTTAAATTAAAACTAACAAGCTAAAACACACACTTTTACTACTCAAATATTATACTCTACATGGGTGCTTGTAGTTGCTTCCTCGGCAGATATTATGGAATTATCGCTGTCGTTATCTTCTTCATATTCACTCGGAATAAAATCAGATTCTCTATCTGTAGCGTATGGATCACTAGCTGACTCTAAAAATAATATAAAATTAAAATTATTTAACTAATAGATTCTTATTTTATTTTTTTTTTTCAAAAATCATTATAACTTACCTGACTCAAAAAACATGATCGAAATATTATAATGAGAAAATATATAATTTCTGCCAACAATAGTATTACTTAAAACACTGCTATTAATCCAATAAAGAAGTATAACTTTCACACCATAAACAAATCCAAACCGTTGAGTGAAACCCAAACAACATAAGTAATAAAAATATATTTATTTCCAGTCGCTTGCTTGGAAGTAAAACAGCCTAGGTGCACTAAGGCGATTTCTGCTCTTAACGGTTGGTGAATTTCATTTTGGTTGTTTTTTCTATTCATCAAAAGATGGCGATAAAGTAGGATTAGAGCGTAGTCGATTTTACTACCAAACAATATAAGATATTCAGAACGTGAAACAACACTAAAGTCGTTTTGGTGAAAATTTGACTTAGGCGGTTTTACTTCTAACCCCTTCATTTGAAAGACAAATGATTTCTTTTTTACTGAAATTATAAAATA
Source organism: Diabrotica undecimpunctata (assembly GCF_040954645.1). Taxonomy (NCBI): domain Eukaryota; kingdom Metazoa; phylum Arthropoda; class Insecta; order Coleoptera; family Chrysomelidae; genus Diabrotica; species Diabrotica undecimpunctata. Next base: position 94,875,855 of record NC_092811.1, read on the forward strand.
CCCTGTATTTTATTTTTTATATAAATTTTTTATTTAAATATTTTTTTTATTTAAATTTATTGAGTAACTCTGGTTTGAAGTTTAGAGACATCGCGTATCATTTATTAACACCCGGTATTTAGAACTTCGATTTTGATATAAATTCCTAAAATAACTTTACCTTCTTTTTATATGCAAAGGTTTTAAAGAAATTATGATTGTAAATGGAGGAGATATTAACTTTGAAAAGTTTGTATATATCTGTCAAAATTTTTGAAAAAAGTTGAATAACATAACACAAAAAATATGGAGTTTTGACCCATAACACCTAACACAAATTGCATTTGGAAACTTACGGAAATTCTAAAAATTCAATAATATACAGACAGCATTTTCTACTTAAAATAACAAAGTTGCGGTTCACTTCCGGTATAACCGAAAGTGGCATGTCTTTTAAAACATTTTCTGTAAGTTTGTCATAACTTAAAATCCACATTAACCAATTTTCATAAATATCGTGTACGTAGTTTGCGATATCGATGGCTTACAGCACACTTATTGTATGCCCTTTAATGTACTTTTTGAGAAAATAGATTTTGAATGTTTAAGCTCTTGTAGCACAGCATTACATTCAATATTATACTTTACATAATTTTTTCATAAAACGTCATTAAATGAACAAAGAAATGAGTAAAAAAAATAAATACCTTTCCTCACAAAAAAATTAAAGAAGAAGACTTTTTTAAAAAAAAGTATAGACCTACAATGGTTGGCCACAAAAGTATGGACATACAATAAGTGTAGATCATTATTTTGATTTAATTATTGGACGTTTTATGGAAATAAAAATAAAGATTATAAGAGAATATAAATGTATTTATTCATGTTAACACAATAAACAACGTCAACAGTCTATTTATCACTTTCAGAATCGCTTTCTACGTCTTGCAAATTGACTTTGGTAGGTAGAGAATCTATAGCACTTTTGTAGTCTTTGGATATAACTCCAACATTATAATAGATCTTTTTTCTTGGCCATGGATATTGGCATTTGCTTGGAGTATTTTTTTTCAATGAGACATCTTTCCAGGTAGGTGATGTTCTTGTGCCCCGTCGTGTGGCTGACACATCCAAACAATAGAAATCTTCGTCGTACAAGTTATATTTATACTGTATGAATGGCTTACTCTTTTCAAAAAGAAGCCACTTAAGTTTAAGCCACTGAACTGTTTCATTACTCACGTTCAACTTTGTGTTCATAATCATGAGAGTGGTCAGAGCTTGAAAGTCAAACATGACCTCATAGCCTAGAACATGTGTTTTGTGTGGCCCTGGTTTGATTCTCACCATTTCGATAAGGAGAGCCCATTCTCGTGTGGAATAAACCGATTTAGGTTTTTTAGCCCTCTCGATAGTGGCATGAATTTAATCTGCCTCTAAGTACGAGTGGCCACTTTCCATGAATTTTAAATCAATCGTCTCTAGATGTTGTATCGTATTTACCGCATATAACATAGCTGCTGCCATATTTTTGTTGCGATTCTGACCCCCGCAACTATCGGAAAATGTGCTTACATGTTTAACAGTACTAGGAAGGTGTAAACTATACTGCAACAAACAGGATGCGATTTCAGACGATCCTTTTCCTCTATTTGTTTCGTCCCAGACGTAACAATGTCCGTCACTATTACAATTATCAAATATCGTAAAGTTGTACACAGAAAGTTTGCGTCTATAGTAGATTTGAGCATCACCAGCATAGGGCACAGGTAAAACTGCCTGCAAGTCAAATAAAATTGATCGAAATGTTACACTTTTTTCATCTATTGATCGTTTCTTATCTTCAGCCTTCATCTTAAGCGAGTCAGTTTCTTTCTTTTTATGAGCTTGATAGTCATTTTCTAAGGCGGACTTGTCTGAAGCATTTTTATACCTATTACAGTGAGAACACTGATCTTTTTTTGGTTTATAAAAACTTAATGGAGGTTCGTAGCTATTGAAAACAGATCTGTATACGAAAAATGTATCGATAGCAATTAAAGTAAACTGTATACCCAAGCTTAATCAAGCCATTCAGAGCGATGCTGGGAATATTTATATTCCACTATGCATCAACAATTTACCCATATAAATTACCATCATTCTTGTACTCATTGCGTCGAGTAAGGACGATAAATATACGAAGACGGTTGCGTTTCGATTTAATTTAAGTCTCTTACCACTCCCTAACACGTGTTTCTGGGGGGAGTGGTAAGAGACTTAAATTAAATCGAAACGCAACCGTCTTCGTATATAGATCTGTATACATTTATAGTACACTTGGGTATATTATTCTCCTGGCAAAATTGTTCATAGAGTCTGTATAAAATGGAAACATTCAAATCGCACGATAAGTAAAGCTTCTTTGAGTCTCTTCTACAATAGTGACTTTCCATACGAGGAAAGGAATCGATATGTTCCTTAGCTTTAGCAATTATATTTGCATCTGTAGTATTAGGAGCCTTATGGCCTTTTCTTTTATCGGTCCCCACTCACGCTCCTGATTCGCCACTTCCAGCCAGTGCCATGTCTATAACTTGAAAACTTATGCTCAAAGTCTTACAGAAAAACTTAAGACATACTCTTTGATTTTTTTTTATTTTCATCTGGTAAGTAATAATACTTGGAATACTTTTTCCGTCCTGTAGAGTTTTCTTGACGTGGACGTGCTCGTAAGATTAAATTCTTTTTTACAACTGCACAAATGAAAGATTTTTGTCTACTTGGATCTTTTAGCTGCCAATAATCTTTAAATATCTTTTCTCTTTGCATTTGACATATTTTTTGGGAGCATTTAAAACGACATTTAGAGCAGTCAACACCTTCAACTTTTTCTTCAGGAATTATTTTTCCAGCTCGGTTTACATACGTCTTACCTGATACACGTTTTTCCTTTCTCACATTTCTGGCCCAAGTGGAGGTGTCTGCAATCCTCTTTCGTTCTCTTGTTAAACCTGGATAAATTTCTTCAGCTGGAGAACGTTGAAGATCGGTAGATGATCTAGATGGAATTGCATCATTGTTCAAGCCTGTAGTAAAAACACTTGCACAGTTTTTACCAGGTGTCACTGTATTGATGAACGGTTCTGGATTAAAATTCTCTTGAACAACTTTTCCTATATTACTATTTTCATCACTAGACAGCTCTGAAAAATTTGGTACATATGATTCACCAGAATCAGAAAAATCACTATGTTGGCTTGAGTCATGTATCATTCCACTGGTCGATTTAAAGGAGTCGTAGATTTCACTTTGTTTAGCCGGAGAATATAAATTTTGCGATGAGGTAGATGGAATGATGTCATTTTTTGACTTTGTAGTACAAATACTCTCACTGAGGCCTGCAGAGGTGATGATGTCACTGTATATTACTGGAGTTAAAATATGGTAGACAGCATTGTCCACATTTTTGTCAATCCCAGTACTAAGCTCAGGATTCGGTTCATCAGCTGAAACACGAATAAATATATGTTTAAAAAAATCAAGCACTTCGCTTTATTAATGTACTAAAAACTAAAAAATAAATTTATTGCCTACTGTTTAGTCATGCCTTGTAATTGATTTTTCAGCTATTTTTGTAAAAAGGTAATAAAACTAAAAAAAAAGTTCGTAAAAAGTGGAATTCGAAACCACACTAAAGAATGGACTGCAATCTAAACTCGACTTGTTAGATCGCTCGGCTATCTTGGCTTCTCTCGTTTGTATCGTAAATCTCTATCTACATAATCACACATTTCTACCAAATGTGTTTTTTTATCAACAATAACACACTTTTGTATAATTGATTCATGTATTGTCATCCACAATTTTGATGGAGTTGTAGAGTTGTTGTCAACTCACTAGGTGGTTTATTTTCACTGAAATATTCGTTACTCAGTGCTAACTGCAATAGTTTATAACTTCTGGTACGTTGTTCCTCTAGTGTTATCGATAAAACAAAAACAATAAATTCACTTTACAGCGAAAAGAAACACTCTAACAGCAATAACCTCAAAAATGCACACCGCAGAGGTTGCTAAAATTCCAGCGGCGTGTTGATAGTGACATTATTTTGTGTACAATTATTGCATGTCCTGGACATACAATATTCTGCCTTTATTGTTTTGATTGCTAAGAGCACAGATATTGTATATGGACATGCAACAATTGTGCCCTTCATAATACATTTTTGAGCTTAAATCACAGTTTTGAAATGTCAATTATATCACACCAAATGCTTTAGGACATGCAATATCTGTGCAGGATGATAGACTGTTACGAGGTCATCAAGGTACAGGACATAACTGAAATAATGAAAAAAAACGGACATACAAAGTGTGCTTTAAGCCATCGATATATAGATAGTGTAAGCTCATCGTGACACACCCTGTATATTATTTTATTATTGTTTTATGCTGACAACCACTTATTTATCATCAATAAAAATTATACAAATTTTTACTTCTGATGATAATGTTTGTTGACTTACAGTTTATTTCTGATCTGTTTAGATACCTATAGATTTAATCGTTAAATAAACGATCTATTTTATTTTCATCCAACTTTGCCTGTAAAATAAAAATTTACATAGGAAAATAATTTTCGCACCAATAAATATTTTCGCTTCTTAGAACTTAAAATAACTGGCTTACAAAATCACATATACATACTTAAATTTATACAAAAATATTACTACAAACATTTACATAACCATGTGATTTGTGATTGTATAAAAGGAATATTTGTCAAAGGAAAATTATAACTGTTGTCAGCAAGAACTAATTACCGGGAAACACGAAAATGCCATTATTTCTTAACGAGAGGACCTCCCATCATATTTTTAGCAAAAGTTTCTGTTGGGCTTATATAACTTCATTGTTGTTAACATATCTGACCTACAAAGATATATCTAAAAGATAAAGCTCATTCTTAGGTAACAGGAATTTATACATGGAATGAAAAATATTCGTTTAATAAAATTAAACAGAAGAACGCAAATTTAGGAAAAATGTATTTTATTTTTTCGTTTATTTTATTACACTTTTTGTTAAAGGCAGTGGCTTACTGTATTTTTCAAATTTAAATAATAATTTTAAAATAAATAAAGTAATTCTACTATTTATTTATTATTTATATTTTAAACAAATTATATTATACTAGTCATTTTGCCCGTCATCGTACGACGGGGATTCAATCAATTGTTATCTACAGTCAATCCACTTTTTAATCAATTTTTTAGGATCAACAAAATTTTCAGAAGAAGCTTATTGCATGAAAGAGCCGGTCTATTAACCTTTAGATAAATATTATCCTATCTGACAGATAGTTATAAAATAAAAATATAAAATATAAAATATCAAGTCCACAATATGTCTGCATTGTATTCTGCCATTTTTCAGTCAAGTGATTTGCAGAGGTTTTTGCAGATTTGCAGAACAAAATTTTCAGAAGAAGCTTATGGCCGGTCTATTAACCTTTAGATAAATATTGTCCTATCTAACAGATAGTTATAAAATAAAAATATAAAATATAAAATATCAAGTCCACAATATGTCTGCATTGTATTCTGTCATTTTTCAGTCAAGTGATTTGCAGAGGTTTTTGCAGATTTGCAGAACAAAATTTTCAGAAGAAGCTTATTGCATGAAAGAGCCGGTCTATTAACCTTTAGATAAATATTATCCTATCTGACAGATACTTATAAAATAAAGATATAAAATATAAAATATCAAGTCCACAATATGTCTGCATTGTATTCTGCCATTTTTCAGTCAAGTGATTTGCAGAGGTGACGATAGTTTAGTATTTATATATATTTAGTATATAGATTAATTGTATCTGGAACCGTCCCGGGGAGAAGATCAAGAGGACGATTACCAACTAGATGATCTAACCAAATTAAGATTTCAGCTGGAAACTCATTCTGCGAAGCTCTCAGAGCAGCTGAAGATAGAGACCAATGGAGAAAAACTGTTGGGCCGAACCAGCAGAACTTTATCGGCAAATCAAGAAAACGTATTAAGTGCACCTAATTCTAGAAAAAAGCGGTAGACAGAAAGAAAAAAGTGCAAAACAGACAACTACAAAAAAAAAGAATGTGTGGCAAGTATCCAAGAACAAAAACAATTGTATGTAATCAATGCTTACAAAGCTAAATAATACTTTTTTATAAATAATATATATATATATATATATATATATATATATATATATATATATATATATATATATATATATATATATATATATATATATATATATATATATATATTTAGGGATTCTACAGTATTCACTGCCTTCCCTCGCTCAACCGTTTCCATCTCTCTCTGTTGTTCCATGCTCCATCGTTTATACCTCTCTTACTCATGGCGTCGTCTACTTCGTTCCTCCAGGATTTTAGGGGTCGTCCTCTTTTCCTCCTTCCTATGGGGCTCCATTCGGTTATTCTCTTTATCCATCTGCTGTCGCTAGTTCTTCCTACATGTCCACAGCACTTTAGTCTTTTTTGTTCTACATATGTTAGTATGTCTGTTTCTCTTGATGTTCTTTGCTTTATTTCGTCATTACTTCTCCTATCCATTGTAAATGTAAAGGCAGGGTACTCCACTGCCTTTACATTTTCTTTTCCATGTAGTCAAGGCTTTCACTAAGTATATTTCGAATAGGGTTGGAGATGTGGAACAACCCTGCAGAAGGCCTTTTGTTGTGGTAAAGTCTCCTATGATTCTTTTTCCCATTTTAATGGACACATTATTTTCTTTATACAGAGCTTTTGTAGCTTCTATGAGTTCCGTCTGTATTTCTAATTTGTACATTGCCTCTCATAGTTCTGACCTTGGTACAGAGTCATACGTCTTTCTCAGGTTCACAAATGCCAAGTGTATATCTCTATTTTTTGCTTTTTTCTTTTCCAACAGTTATTCCATTGTGTATATGTGGTCTATGCATGATCTTTCTGCCGTGAAGCTTGCCTGATCCTCACCGATTTTGCCTTTTATCGATTGCTCTATATTTTCTCGCAGTATCTTCCCATATAATCTTCCTAATGATGATATTACGCTTATTCCTATGTAGTTTTCGCAGCGTTTTCTATCTCCTTTCTTAAATATAGATGTCACATATGCCTCCGTCCATTTCTTTGGGAGCTGTTCTCCATTTATGACTTTCTGAAATATCCATTTTATCATTCGGTGTAATTTTTTGATCTGTATTTTATAAGCTCAGGTGAGATGCCTCCAGGTCCCGGTGCTTTCTTATTTTTGATTGCTTTTATGGCCGTTCTCATTTACCTATCTGCTATTTCTATTTTTTGTTGTGGGAATCTGCTTCGTCTTCGCCTGTTTTCTTTTCCAATGAATTGTAGTCTTTGTTCTGTTAATAGTTCCTTGTAGTAGTCCTTCCATTCTTTGTCCTGTATATTTCCCAATTTAATTTTTTCTTTTGAGTTTTTGTTTCAATCCTCTCAGTACTTCGAAGTTCTTGTCCTCCTATATATGTTTCAATATTTAAGCAGATTCTTTCCCATTCTTCATTCTTTTGCTGTGTTATTTGTTTTTTCACTTCTCTATCTTTTCTCTATATTCTTTATAAACTTCATCGTTGTTTGTAGTCAGCCATTTTCTGTATAGTTGCTTTTTTTCTTCATTTATTTTTTTTTTGTTCATTTATTTCATAATAGTGCTGTTTATTTGTTATATGCAATTTTCCCCAAGGGCTTCGAATGCTGCTTGCTTTATACTCGCCTTTATATGCTAGTATATTTCTTCGATATTGCCGTATCTAAATTCTATTAATTTTTGGTCTAGACGTTGTTGGTATAGTTCTCTTATTAATTGTTCTTGGAGTAGTTCTATATTGTATTGTTTTTCTCTTATAGTGTTCAACGGTTCTTCTGTAGAGGGGGTCTTGTTGTGTTTCCAATTAATGCCCATTTTTGCTGTCAGTAGTCTATGGTCCGTTCCACATTCTGCTCCTCTTTTGACTCGCACATCTTTGATCTTTATTGTGGTATCTTGTTTGATTATTATGTAGTCTATTGTCGATTTCAGCTTTGGTGTTTCTTGCGTCCATGTATATTTATGAATATTTTTATGTCTGAAGAATCCGTTGGTGATTTTTAGGTTGTTTAGTTCGCATAATTCAATCAGACGTTCTCCGTTATCGTTTTGTTTATCCTCTCCAAATCTCCCCACTACTTTATCGTTTTCTTTCTTTCCGGTTTTGCCTTTAAGGTATGCATTTTAATTATTCTCTCGTTGATTGGTTCCCATGTTCTAACCCTGTTCTTTCACTTATTTTTGATTAGTATTCCCACTCCTGCCTTTGCTCTACATTCTTTATTAACTCCGCTCCAGCAGTGGATATGGTCTTCTATTGTATGTATTTTTTTAATAAATGTATTTCTTAATTAATTTTTAGTTTATTGAAACACCCCGAAAGCAAGAAGTGGTCAAATTGACCAACGCGGTCCTTGTAGGTAGGTCGCTTTAGCTGCCCTTCTCCTGTTTCTACACCTCATCCTGTATATATGACAATTAGTCGTTTGCTGTCTGTATAGTAAATAAGTACACTATCTTTCATAACACGCCAAGCAAAACAACCACATTTACCCAATCAACATTCTCGAGTTTTCATCACAACATATTTTGTATTTCCGTTACAACACACGCTCAAATGAGCTTCCAGTAAATCCATGTATTATTAATTTCTAAAAGCTGCGAAACTGCTAATATTTACTGCATCCACCTACATTATCAGATAAACTTCCAGACAAAGCTTTACCTTGTCCATTAAATTAACTGGAGTTGTATACAATTAACAATTCAGAACTAACTAACAGAGTAGCACTTTAATAAAACTGCAAAACTAAATATATGTAAGCCGTATGTTTAAATATTGGCAAAGTTCTAACGAGCAGAATTAGGGTCATAAAGTTAGGTCCAGGTAATTTGATACACACGATACAAAGCCACAGTTTGTTCTTTCGGAGATATAAATTACTTTAATAGGTATTGATCTTTTGTTTAATTTGTTTCAGGTTTCAAACGCAGGCTAACAAGGGAAAGTATATAAGTCGTTTGCAGTTATTTATATTTTCAGCAGGAAGCAATATGATGCTTAAGATGTGATACCGCGTATCTGCGAAAACCCCTTTTTACAGGAGACGCAAAAAACGTTCTGTTGTGTAAAAAATAAATATTATTAATACTATTCTAGACATACAGGGTGAGTCATGAGGAACTTTACATACTTGTACCATATGTAGAGTCCCTCAGGGAGCATATCATGTGGCCACTAAAAAATGTCAACTCCTCTTCTTTATTAATTAACAGGGTGATTTGTTTAATTGACCATTTATTTCATTTTACTGTGGTGTTTATACGGCTCATTTGATTTTTTTAATTTTTGCTTGATACAGTACACTACTATCAAGCATTCTACTGGTATTAGCTAAACTAAAAAATTCCAGGACTGGCTTTGAAAAAATTAATTTAGGGATTCGTATTAAATATTACACCCTGTATAATTTTTTTTAAAAATGCAATAAGTGATTTTTAAACAACATAAATAGCCAATGAAAACGACATATGCGACAATGTTGTCGCGTTTTTATTAAATTTTTAGTGAACGATCAAATCTTACCAAAAATAGAACAACCATAATGAAGTATCAAATTATAAGGTAATTAATTTAAACAAATGTTATAAATTTCAAACATTTTAATTGAAATGATCAACTGCACAACAAAAAACAGTAACTACTAACAATAACGAAGAACAATTTAAAAAAAAAACTAAAAATATGTACATAGTTATGATAAACCCATAAATTAGAACTGGAAAAGATACAATAATGGTAACAAAATAAAAATAATTCAAAATAGATTTTCGAAATGGAACCCTGCAGCCTGTACACATTTTGTTGCCGAATTGTTAATTGACGTATTGAATTACGGATAATCTGGGGATCGTTTCTAATAGTATTACAACAATGTATAATTCTATCAATTAATTGTTGTCGGTTATTAATATTCACTGCGTAAACTAGTTGCTTCAATCGTCCCCAAATATGGTAATCAACGGGATTGAAATCAGGGGATCTTGAAGGCCACGAAATAGGACCTGCACGTCCTATCCACCTGTTGCCATAAAAATTATTGAGATGTTGTCTCACTGCCAGTAAAAAGTGTGGGGGTGCCCCATCATGCTGAAAATACATCCCTCGGATAGCAACGTTCGCGTTGGCAAGCAAATTCGGCAAAATATTTTGTAGAAAGTTCAAATAGACCTGCCCTGTTAAAGGACCATCAAAAAAGTGAGGACCTACTAATTGGTTATCTATGACACCATTCCACACGTTAACCGAAAACCTTAACTGAGAACGACGTTCTCGAATAGCATGGGGATTTTCTTCTGCCCACACATGTGAATTTCGTGAATTATTTATCCCGTCTCTGGTAAATTGGGCTTCATCTGTAAATAGTGTCCTGTATAGCGTTGGTCGATTATTGTTAATCCATCTACAAAATTCCAACCTATCGATCTCATCTCCAGCATGTAGTCGCTGAACCATTTGAATGTGATATGGGTATAGATTATTTTTTTGTAAGAATCTACTTACTTTTGATTGAGTAACATTGAGTTCTCGACTTACTGGTCTAGTGCTTATTGTAGGGTTCATAGTAACGGCGTCCATAATGTCATCTTCCTGCGCTTCATCTACATGTCGCTCTGTTGTTCCACTAGGAAAAGTGCCATTTTCTCGCAAATAATTAAAAACTGACCCAAATGTTGGATGACTGGGAGTTCGACGATTAGGAAATCTCCTGCGATATTCTCTACTAGCAGCCCTACCATTCCCATTACAGAATCCATAAACAAATATTATGTCTGCATATTCTGTGGTCGAAAACTGATGTGGCATTTTGAACGAAAGTAACAAAAGCTCTACCAAAACTAACACAATGTACTTAACGTAGATATGACAGAAGAAATATGTATTCTTGTACACATAAATAACAATTGATAATGACAATAATGACAATGGGTATAAAATATCAAGAAACGTCAAACGGTCAACGCCAACCTTCATTTTAAACTTTTTTAGATTTATTTTTATTTATTAAAGTTGATGCAATGTATTACTATTTGACATAAAATTTTAATCATTTACAATCAACAAAAACTAACACATACAAGAGGTTTGACTTTTTAATTAATTTAATTTATTATTTATCGAAAATAATGCCCCAATACGATCTATGAGTAAAAATTTAAAATTGAAAAACAATTGATTCTATCGTAGAGATAATACAAAGTGACAGTAAAGATGTTAATTTTCTACGTATTAGATTATGTTGTAGGAACTCATTTTAATTAAAATGTTTGAAATTTATAACATTTGTTTAAATTAATACCTTATAATTTGATACTTCATTATGGTTGTTCTATTTTTGGTAAGATTTTATCGTTCACTAAAAATTTAATAAAAGTGCGACAACATTGTCGCATATGTCGTTTTCATTGGCTATTTATGTAGTTTGAAAATCACTTATTGCATTTTTAAAAAAAATTATACAGGGTATAATATTTTAATACGAATCCCTAAATTAATTTTTCCAAAGCCACTCCTGGAATTTTTTAGTTTAGCTAATACCAGTCGAATGCTTGATAGTAGTGTACTGTATCATGCAAAAATTAAAAAAATCAAATAAGCCGTATAAACACTACAGTAAAATGAAATAAATGGTCAATTAAAAAAATCACCCTATTAATTAATAAAGAAGAGGAGTTGACATTTTTTAGTGGCCACATGATATGCTCCCTGAGGGACTCTACATATGGTAGAAGTATGTGAAGTTCCTCATGACTCACCCTGTATTATGTATATAACATATTCTATGTATATTCTAGTACATACAACACATAAGAAAAGAAGATCAAATAATACTTCAGTCTGAAAATATGTTCCATTTCAGAGGAAACGAAGATTCATCTGTTGGAGGAGTGAGTTTTTAATCCATAAAAAATGGGTACCAAACATAATCACAATAAAAAGTATATGTACCAGAGTCATTTATCTTATTTTTAAATTAAGCCCAAGATACAAACTTAAAATTATTCAGGCTTACGCACCAACTACGAACTACCCGGATGAGGAAGTTGATCAATTTTATGAAGATATCAGAGCAGCTATACAAACTTCAAAAACACATTAGGGGAGAGTGTTCCACAGTGGATCATTTTTTTTTTCAAATGACATTTTTGTTTAGAAAAATTAGATTTTTGTATAATTTGTTTGTAATATCGCAAATATTAGACATTACTTGTCATTATAACAGCGATTGGTTTGAATGACCTAATAATATTACCTATCTTTTATTATTTTTTTATTACCATATCATTTGTTTCAGTGTGCCCCATATTTGGGGCACACTGAAACAAATGACATGGTAACTATCGGTGGGGTACAATGAAACACTTTCTAAACAAAAATATGTTGAATGTAAAATATGTAGTGTCATACAAGTTTTACTCACTAGGACCTAAATGAACTTATATTTATATTAATTAGTAGATTTATTATTATTAGAATTATTAGAATTAATAGATATATTTTACCGAACGCCATGATTGCTAAAATTTATTTCAAAACTCATGTAGGCATTTTGTCTTGACGTTGAGCCAGAAAGAATCGGTTGAGGTAAAAGCATTTTAATATCTTCTAACCGAACAACTGAAATATCTGGATTTGTAGAAAAGAAGAATTTGCCAGTTACTTTTGTGCTTTTCCTCATAAAGGAAATTTCAAATTCATCTTTTTTCAAAACGTTCAATATTTTCCGAACAAAGTAAATGGTCGTAAACTGTACCAAAACGAAGTTATTTTTAGTTGGAGGTCTGGTTAATTCCTCAGTAAGATCTGGAATTGGATCTTCCGGTGTCCAATCGCTTTCACTTGATGATTCCTGCCATTCTTGTTCTTCGTCATCATCATCATCTGTAATTTTTCTTGTCACTTTTTAACAGCTGTTTACTTTTTTTCTACTCAATTCCCTTTTAGCTAGTTCGTCCTTTTCAGGAGTGTCAGTCGCAATAATTGTTTTTCCAAGTCACAATAATCTTTCTTTTTTGTGCCTTTGGAAATCCTCGAAAGATTTGTGGAGAAACAAAAGAAGATTTATTATTGGCTTTATTTTCTGCTGGCGTTTCATCAGTTCCCTCGATGCTTTGCTGTTTTTCTATTTCTTGCTCAGGCTGTTGAATAACTGTTGATTCAGAATGATTTTCTGGTCTGTGTGTTACAGGTGACATAAGGAAATCGTCATCTGAAAATATTTCTGGATCATAAGGGAAGATGCCAGTTTTCTTAAATCCTGAACTGATGTTCGTAGGTGTCATTGATCTTTCATGCGCAACTTTAACAAAACTTCCGACATTAAAAATATTTACTGGAATACCACGGTGATTAAGAAGCCAACTTTGCATGGCATTGTTATAATGCGCCTTGAACGATGAAAATACTGCTACATCTAAGGGCTGCATTTTGTTTGAGCAGTGTGGAGGTAGTGTCAATATTGTGATCCCATTCGACTTTGCAAGATCCAAGGTTTCCATTGACAAATAGCTCTCGTTATTCAATTCGTCTGAATTAAAGACTCTACTGCTATCACTAAAACGAGACTCACCCTTAAGAACTGTTTCAAGATTTTTGAAAGAAGTTGAAACATTGTGCCTGTTAAACGCAGTAGAACGGGATAAACTACAAGCTTCTGGTTTTCGACAACTTAATTCTGGATGCCTTTTCCTTAAGCCAAAATACCACTCTCTACCTGCCATTTTTTGTTCTTTCCAATTATTAGGGATTTCCTTATTGTTTTTTATTGCTGACTCAAACGCAAGCTTACGGCATTCCAGTGGAGTAAGTCCATAGCACATCTTTGCAGAGGTCAAAATATAGTCAACTAAGGTTTTCTCTTCATCGTGTGTAAAAATTAACCTCACATCATATTTGGGACGAAAAACAGTGTCTGAATCGGGGTTCGCTTTAACTTTGCGTACATACCTAAAATAAAAGAAAAACTATTTTTAGAAATAAAAAATAGTGCATCATACAACAGAAAAAGTTACTTAAATGCATCTGATTTCTTACCTAAACAAAGTAACATAGGCAACACCTTGTAATTCGGCTGCTCGTCTTATAGGCAGATTTTCTTGAACAACGAGACGCACAGCTGCTTTCATCTGCTCTTGATTGAAAGTGCCAATGTTTGTTTTGCGCTTACGGTTACGAGCCATCTTAAACTTGGATGACAACTAAAAAATAAATAATTAAAACATTGTTGCATGTGTCATGGGGTACAGTGAAACATGTTTTACTGTGCCCCACATGGACTTGTTTCAATCTGGACCATTAAGCACTTTTCCCAACAATTAACTTAACAACCTAACCTAAAACATTCAAAATACCGCAAATTTCAGAAATCATCAATCAATTATGTACCTTACCCGGCAACGTTCTTAGCAAATATTAAATTAAATAATTGGAGACTTACCAGGTTGAAAATATATCACTTAAAATTCACTTGGAACCAAAAAAACAGTAAAAAAAAAACAGTTTTTTCGTCGCAACAGAACGGCGGATTTACACACACTGAGGTTAAGATAACAAGTAGAGGACGGCGGGAACTTCTCTGAAGCGAAAGTTGCGTTGATTTGGCGCGGTATTTGAATTTTAAAATCTCTTTGTTTCAGTGTGGAACATGTTTCACTGTGGAACACCCTCCCCTACACATTGATAATTGGAGATTTTAACGCCAAATTGGGATTCAAACAAGATGATGCAGAATCTGCTATGGGAAACTTTGGATTTGGTGAGAGAAATGAGAGAGGTAACAGGCTTCTTGACTTCTTACATCAGGAAAATCTCTTTGTGATGAACTCATTCTTCGGAAAGAAACCCCAACGTAAGTGGACATGGAAGAGTCCGAACTAAAGAACAAAAAATGAGATTGGTTTCATAATATCAAATCGGAAAGGTATTGTTTAGGATGTAACAGTATTGAATAAATTTTCAACAGGGAGCGACCATCGACTAATTAGAGCAAAAACCACTTTTAACACTAAAGTTGAAAAAATAAAAATGATCCTCAAAAAGAAAAGTGGAAGGTGGCTGACACGACTTAGAGAATATCAGCATCAATGAAATGAACAATAATATTACTCAAATATTGAAAGAAGCATAACTTTTCGAGCGTTTCCTCGTCCTGAAAACAATAACAAAAGTTAAGCCACAACAGAAAATATCTTCTAGAGCAAAGAAGAAAACTTAGGGAAAATCAGGATCATAACCAAAATGAACTAAGAATTTTGAATAAGAAAATTAAAAAGGAAGTTAAAAAAGATGTGAGACGATACAATACGATGGAAATAACTAGAGTAATAAAAGAAAACAAAGCTTGAAAATACTCAGACAGAGCATGTCCATTGGAAGAAAAAATTCCACAAATTAAGAAATCATTGGCATGAAAGAAAACAGGGGCAAATCATTGAGGATAGAGTTCAAATTAAGAACACGATAGAGAGTTTTATAGACAACTATACAAAGAACAGCAATGTTACCGGAGTGGATCATTACCAAAGATAATCAATCAGGGATCTGAAATTTTACCGGACGTAACACCCAATGCAGTTCAAAGGTCAGTGCAAGAAATGAAAAACAATAAGTCCCCCGGAGGCGATAAAATAGTCGCAGATGCCTTGAAAGTGGCTGGAAAAAGATTATGGCACGTCCTTGTCAAACTATTCACTAGATGTTTGCAGGAAGCAATAACACCAACCCAGTAGTATAACGCAGAAATTATCATACTTCATAAAAAAGCGGATGCTATCGACCTCAGGAATCACAGGCCCATAAGTCTACTTTCACATATTTATAAACTATTTACAAAAATAATTACGAAACGACTAGAAAATAAATTGGAATTTTATCAACCCATCGAACAGGCGGGTTTTAGAAAAGGCTATGGAACAACGATCACCTACTGGTAATAAAAAATCTTATAGAAAAATGCACTGAATATAATAAACCACTAGCTTTAATATTTGTCGACTATGAAAAGGCATTCGACACCGTAAATCAACAAAAAATGTTGGAAGCCTTAACAGAATGCCGAATTGACTATCGGTATATAAATATAATTAAACACATATACCAAAACGCAACAGCCAGTGTTAAAGTGGGTGATCGTCAAACCCAGAAATTCCCGATACAACGTGGAGTACGCCAGGGAGACACCATATCGCCGAAACTGTTCACTACGCTTTTAGAATATATATGTAAAAGGGCAAAACTGACCGACAAGGGCATAAACATAAACGGAGAAAAGCTTAGCCATCTAAGGTTTGCAGATGATATTATACTAATAGCTGATAGGATAGATGAGGCCAAAGAACTTTTAAATCAGCTCTACCTTTCCTCACTAGAAGGGGCATTGAAAATAAATATATCTAAAACCCAGATGATGACAAATCTTAAGCCAAGATATATGCGTAGGAACAAGATCCATAGACCAGGTAATGGCCTATAAATGCCTAGTCATGAGATCCGCATAGGACAAGATAACCAAACCGTTGAGCTTCTCCGTCGTATAAGACTGACTTGGGCAGCCTTCGGCAAGCTGAACCATATTTTCAAACCGTGTGATATACCAATGTGCCTTAAAAGAAAAACGTTTAATTAGTGTGTTTTGCCAGTATTAACTTACGGTGCGGAAACGTTGACCATGACAAGGAGAACAGTTCAAAAGATCCGTGTGTGTCAAAGGGCGATGTTGGGCGTTTCACTACGAGACAAGATCCCAAATCGCCAGCTACGACAAAGAACAGGAGTGGCTGATGCAGTAGAGAGAGTAGCAACACTGAAATGGAACTGGGCAGGTCACGTGGCTCGAATGACAGATAATAGATGGACAAAGCGGATACTGGAATGGAGACCAAGAGATGATGCCTACCGAAGCAGAGGTCGTCCACCAATTTGGACTGACGATTTAAAACGTTGTCATAGGAATTGGATGCAAGAGGCACAAGATCGAAATAGATGGAAAATTATGAGGGAGATCTATGTCCAGCAGTGGATAAGCGAAGATTGAATGATGAATACTATTCTATATATTTTTTTATACATTGGATCTCATAAGTATCATTTCTTTTAACATTTTGAAAAACTATAATCTCATTAACAAAAAGCTGCAGATACGTAGAATCAATATTGTTTAATTGTTGGTTAGAGGAGGATTACGTGTAATCACTACCAAATGTAAATATTGCAATTTGTTATTTGTGTGGGACAAAGAAATTTATTGACTTAAAATATTTATTTAAAAAATGCAGAAAACACAAAAATCAATAAAACAACAAATACGATGTTAATTCTTCTGTTTACTCTCGTGAGGCAAGGTGTCGTAGAAACCATAACAGTCTTTAGGAATTACACTTTTAAGTTGCTATAAGTGATTATATTTTGTGTTGGTTATTTTGATAGGAGCGTTACGTAATGGTGTAAACTGGCATAGTTGTGAAACATTGGTTTTTGCACTTCTAGGTTTTCTTGTAGGTAGATCTATAAACTCACCACAATAATCTAATTTTACTTGGATGATTCCATCCGGCGTATACTTGATGCCTTTAATATCAGTTACGGTTTAATCGTTTACTTGTCGACCTGCTCTAATGGAAGAGTATACTAAAGTTTCGGAAAAAATTTTGATAAAGTCATAAGTGACCTCTTTTGTCTGGTATGGTGTTTGTTTCCTCGACTCCTTTGTGAGTCTGATATAATCACTTGGAAGATAAATAGACTTATATTTTACTGTCTTTTCTATTTGAGCGTGAACGGAATCTGGTAGATAATAACATTGTTTTCGACACTAAAAGATAGAAGCGCATTTAACAATGTAGCATTCCTATTCTGATAGGTGCAACCATCGCTCCAAATAATAATAGGAATATTTACCAGAGGTCTAACAAGTAATCAGTGATACAAGTTGCAAAAGTATTGGCGGATAGGTCCGCTTTTGTTTCTGTAAACCAGTAGCATCTTACATGATGAGTATTAACAATAAATATGGTAAAGTTGTGACAGCAAAGTTTTGTTTTATAGTATAAAGCCGATGCATTTTAACATGGGACGTACTTTTACTGCCTGAAGATCTGGTGTTAGGATCTTGAAAGTGTATCTTGAAACTGGTTTTAATTCCTTATTTTGTTCACGGCAAATTCTGGAATATTCCTGGTATGCTTTGCTCATATTGTCTCTAAAAATAGGCTCAATATATAATTTACTTGTAGATTTGCGACAATAGTGAGCAGGGAGTTTCGGACGAGAATCTAAAAAATTACGCAATACATCTTTGGCGCTGTTACTAAACTTATTGCATTGAGTTTCTTTTTAGATCTCTGCTATTTTTCTCTTCTCTCTTCTTCTCTCACTATTTACCTCTGTTGCTGCTATCATTCCATGCTTTGTTTCTGATGTCAAACAGTTAAATACATAATGTTCTGTAAGAGCAAACGATGACAAAAATAACTTTTTGCAAACAGTCAAAATCTTGCCATCTAATGTTTTAAGTGTGTAGGTTAATGTATTTTTCCTCCTTGATTCTTCAGTCTCTTTCTTCGTATTTCTGTTTTTTTTGTAAACCAGAGAAGCGATATAGATTTCTTTCTGGTCCCATGTGAGATTGTTCCAAAGGTTGTTGAAAAGTTCTTTTCGGTCCTCTTCATTTAAATCTTGATACTGCCTTACTGTGGATTTTTTACATACGGAGGATAAGCAGACTGGTTCCATTTGTTTTTCATTTCTAGGTGTTCTTTTTTTCGCTGTCTTTCCAACCCTTGTCCAGCCAATATATTTTTTTCCGTGTTGTCTTAGTCTTTTATTTTTAATATATTGCTCTTGCTACTGATTCTTTTCCTTCTTGTTGCTTGCCTTCTTCCGAACTAGTTGAGTAATCTGACTTATTTTCGTTTTCTGGCAACCATGATTCATCAATCTGATCAGCAATTACAGACGATGAGCTCGACATCACTTTATTTAAAATACCTTTGTGGTTTAGTGCTACGTCATTTCTTAATTCTTCTAGATGTGTTTTGTCCCTGGAGAGCTCATTTGTCGAAATTTCATTGAAAACTGTTTCTAATGTTGCGTCACAATCTAAACGTTCATTGTCACTATCCCTTAGCTAGTTACTCACTTTTTCAAAATCAGATTCCTTTGGCAATCCATCAGTAACATTGTCTATGTCTGTCGAAATCGTTTCTTTTGTTACTGCAGACTACCCCAATAAAAGCAGATTGGATGCAGCAACCTCTTACAGAAGATGACCTACAAAGATTAATTAAAGAATTCGAAGATACGGCGCTTATATACAACATGGAGATCTCAACAGAGAAAATTAAAGCGATAGTAATATCAGCGGAACCGAGACGATGTAAACTAGTCGTAAATAACAAAATCATAGAACAAGCGATGAAAACTGAATACTTGGAAATAAAACTGTCAAGCTACGGAAAAGTAGAAGAAGAAGTACAAAAACAAGTGAACATGGCAAACAGAGCAGCAGGATGTCTCAACAACACAATCTGGAGAAACACATACCTTACAACGGAAACGAAAACCAGGATATATAAGTCAACAATAAGACAGATAATAACGTACACAGCCAAAACAAGATCAGATACGGCAAAAACATAAAGACTACTGTAAACAACAGAAATGAGAGTCCTAAGAAAAATAACAAACCAAACTCTAAGAGACAGAGTAAGAAGTGAGTAAATACGAGCGAAATAAATGCGTGGACCAAAAGAAGAAAAGTGGAATGGAATCAACACATCGAAAGAATGACAGAAAATAGAATCGTACGAATAGCAAGAGACAAATTGCCAAATGGAAGAAGATCATTGGGGCGACCGAGGAAAAGTTGGTCAGACGTTAATTGAGGTTAAAAACCGAAGTAAAACAGGCATTTTGCTTATTTATAAAGTAGAAAGAAGAAGAAGAATTATTAAGGCATAACAGTTAATTGAGAAAAAAAACGTTATCTGTTTTGTTTTATAGTTACAAAGTATGACCACGTTCTTATAGTTTTATAATAATTCAAAACACGAACGGAAATATAATTCTAAAATAAAGTAATATTTAATAATTCTAAACTAAAAAATATCTTGAAATTAAAATTAACTTCCATTTAAGATCGGATGTCCATATAGATGAAATAACAAAGCATTTGAGACCTTTAGTTTCAAAGTTCAAATTTCTAAAATCTAAAATAGATTTAAAATATCTAAAAGTATTGTTAAAAAAACATTTCTTGAGAACGATTTCCTGAGTGGAAATCGAAACGTCAAATATTAGTCAATTAAAAATGTGATTTTCATCCCAATCACAACCATAATGTGTGATTTAATCCCATAAAAACATAATATTTACCTTAACCATGTCACAAGAAAGTACTAGTTATTTACGCAAAGTGTGTTTAAAAAGCTAGTTAGAGCGAACGCCATATTTTACCAAGGATTCCCCATTTAAATTTTTTACTCTTATAAAACTTCTTTGTATTAATAAAACTTTAAGACACATTAAAGTTATAGTTACAAGAATAATTAACACTATTTTTAGTTAATTCACTGAAAAAGCGTTGGCAAAATAACTCTATTTTGTAACCCATTTTAGTGCTGTTTTCCAGTTACGTTAGGCATTTCTATAACATCCAATATATTTGATATCCGCCTCATGTACAGGGACAACCTTCGATGTACATTCCATACCATTTTACTGCTACTTAGAAGAAGAGGAGTGCTGCCGAAAAAAGAATTTAATTTATATGCTAATGCCGGCAAAAGGTATAAAGGGATAAAATGTGACAATTTTACTGGAAAAGAAAATAGTCATAAAAAATAACAGCTAGTTGGAAAAAAGGAAAGGACGGTGTACATGAGTT
Source organism: Diabrotica undecimpunctata (assembly GCF_040954645.1). NCBI lineage: Eukaryota > Metazoa > Arthropoda > Insecta > Coleoptera > Chrysomelidae > Diabrotica > Diabrotica undecimpunctata. The sequence continues at coordinate 94,896,850 of NC_092811.1, forward strand.
GAAAAGTTCGTTTTTAAAATACTATACTAAATGTCTCACGACATCAACAATTTTGTACTAAACGTTTGATGCTTTTCATCTTTGTTTTGGAAATTCGTGGTACTGCAACAATTTATATTTAAGGAATGTAAACAGTTTTAAAAATTGGTAACATATATTTTTCATAAATATTGACCATAAAATTTAACTCAACTAAATTCCAAGTGAAAAAAGTAATTAAATAATAATTAGAATTAACATCTTAAAAACTATACGAGGCTTATTTAAATGAAACTCCTCTTTGGCCCAGAAATGACTGATTGGCAAATATATCTTTAAATCTCCTTCTTCCTACTTTATAAATATGCAAAATGCCTATTTTACTTCGGTTTTTTAGCCTCAATTGACGCTGTCTGACCATCTTTTCCTCGGTTAACCCAATGATCTTCTTCCATTGGCGATTTGTCTCTTGCTATTCGTACTATTCTATTTTCTGTCATTATTTCGATGTGTTGATTCCATTCCACTTTTCTTCTTTTGGTCCATGCGTATATTTCCTCTATAACATATCTTGCTCGTATTTCCTCACTTTTTACTCTGTCTCTTAGAGTTTGGTTTGTTATTTTTCGTAAGACTTTCATTTCTGTTGTTTCCAGTAGACTTTGTGTTTTCGCTGTATCTGCTCTTGTTTCCGCTGTGTACGTCATTATTGGTCTTATTGTTGATTTATATATCCTGGTTTTCGTTTCCGTTGTGAGGTATTTGTTTCTACAGATTTTGTTTTTGAGACATCCTGCTGCTCTGTTTGCCATGTTCACTTGTTTTTGTACTTCTTCTTTCACTTTTCCGTAGCTTGAATGTTTTATTCCCAAGTATTCAGTGTCCATCACTTGTTCTATTATTTTGTTATTTACGACTAGTTTACATCTTTTCGGTTCCGCTGATATCAATATCGCTTAAGTTTTCTCTGTTGAGATCTCCATGTTGTATATGAGCGCCGTATCTTCGAATTCTTTAATTAATCTTTGTAGGTCATCTTCATTTTCGGCTGTTATTATGGCGTTGTCGGCGTAGCATATTATCCTTATTTCCTTTTCTCCCATTCTATATCCTCTTCTTTTTTTAACTTTCTTTATGATTTCATCCATTATCAGATTAAATAATAATGGGCTCAGCGAATCTCCTTGTCTAATGATGCCAGTTTCATTTTTGATAGGTTGTAATAGTTTTCCTTTACATCTTCCATATAATAAATGTATCGCGTCCCGAATTCTCACTCTATCAAACGCTTTCTTCAAATCTATCAGACACATATATGCTGGTTTGTTGTATTCCAGCCACTTTTCTTTTATTTGTCTTATTACAAAAATTGCATCCGTGCATGATCTTTCTGTCCGAAATCCTTGCTGTTCCTCTTGCAGAAATATTCGTTCGTTTATTTTTGTCGCTATTATTCTTGTTGTCAATTTTAGTGTTGTATTTAATAGATTTATTGCTAGATAATTATTGGAGTCTTTCTTATCTCCTTTTTTGAAGAGAACATCACCATGATCGCTCTATTCCATTCATCTGGTATTCTGTTCGTGGTGATTGTTTCATTAATAAGAAGTTGCAGTTGTTGTACAAGATGATCACCTCCATATTTTAAGAGTTCATTTGGTATTTGATCTTCTCCTGGTGACTTTCTGTTTTTTAATTTGTTTATTCCTTCTTTCACATCATTTTGGGAGATTTCGGTCTTTTCCTCAGTTATTATATTTGGCGTTTCTGGTAAAAGTTCTTTGTTTTGTTTTTTAAACATTTCTGTCAGGAAGGCCACCCAAGCCATATATCTTTAAATGACAACTACAATTAAGACACATAATATGTCATTTTTTCACCAACGGATGTATAACCTGCTTAAATAATTTTTGTGGCTGTTGCTCTATGAAATCTTTGACTTTGTTGCTTCTTCGTTTGACTAGAAACTATTACCTTTTAACGCGTTTGAGAGTGGTCAAAAAATATGAAAATCCTAGGGCAATAAATCTGGACTGTGAAATGCATGCTCTAATATTCTCCATTTTTATTATTTTAAATTTCCTTTCTCTACTCTGGCAACATAATGCCAAACATTGTCATGCAAAAGAATCACACCACGTGAGAGCTTCCCTGGACGTTCTCGTGCTATTGCTTATAAGAGCTCGTTCAGAGTTTCATTATATAGATTTGCGTTAATATGCACTGAAGTCTTTGTAAACTCTATCAGCAGGGGTCTTTCTGGTCAAAAAAAGTTAACTTGATATAGTCTGCAGAAGGTTAAATTTTAAACTTTCATTGCGCACAAACTTTTATGTAACACATTTTGTGTACGATGCTCGTATACTTCTTCTTTTTAGGGTACTTATCCGATGCGGATATTGGAGATCAGCATGGCTTTTTTAAGTTTACTTGCAGCTATTCTGAATAATACGGTTGTAGACATATTAAAGAACTGCTCACTTTTTAAAGCCAGGATATTCGTCTTCTCCCTGGTCTTCTCTTTCAAATACCTTGCCTCGAAGAATGAGTTGCAACAAGCCATACAAATATCATACATTTCTTTTAACATGGCATAATTTGCGCTCTTTGATTGTTTCAATAATTTCACATTCCTTGTTCATTATAAGTAGGACCTTAAAATTAGTCACACGATACACCCATAAAATTCTTAAGATGCGTCTATATTACCGCATCTCGATGACTTTGAGCTTTCTTAAAGACGCTTCAGAAAGTGTCCAAGCCTCTACTCCTTATAGTAACGTGAAAAACAAATAGCATGTGATGTTAGCAATATTGGTACCAAGTGGTATATCGTGGCTTCTGAAAAGAGACTTCATCTTTACGAACCTTTGATATTGCTTCTTCTAAGCTTGTTCTATTTTAGTAGAGTACTTATATTGAACGTTTATGTTGGTATCAACTTTTGTGTAGCAGTTTGGTCAGTTGGTTGTTGGTCAACCAAAAGGCGTGTATTTAATATTTCGCACTTACTGACTACCATGTACTTTGTTTTTTCGTATTGAGATCAAGTCCATGTTCTCTACTTATATCAGATATCATCATCATCTAGTCTCCTGCGTCCAAAGTTAAACATAGGTCTCAGTAATTTTTTCCAGCTCTGTCGGTATTAAGATTCCTGCAGCCATCTCTCATCGATTTTTTTACTTTGTCTCTCTATGGTGTAGATGGTCTACCTCTGCTTCTTCGATCTGCTCGTGGTCTCCATATAGTATTTTGACGTCGTTTATTCCGGCTATATGGCTCGCCCAGTTCCACTTAAGCCATGCTATTTAGTTCGTTAATTAGGTGAGATGAAGATGCAACGATCAGAAAAATTTTCGACCGAAGAGGACCAGTGGGAAGACAAGCCAGAGGAAGACCAAAACTTAGGTATCAAGATAACATAGAGGATGATCTAAAATCCATGGGAGTTAAAGCATGGAGAAGAGTTACCAGAGACAGGGGCGAATGGAAGATTGTTTTGAAGAAGGCTTTGGCTCATAACGAGCTGTAATGCCACTGATGATGATTTAGTTCGTTAACTATTTTAACCTAGCACAACTGATACATTTGAATTTATGTTATAAAGAAATTGTTGATGTTTGAGTTTGTCACATTCAAAGGATATTATGTTTTACTGTTAATTATATTACAATGCACGCCTATTGGTGGGTTACTTTTTGAAAATAGGTAAAAGTGGGTGAGTCTAGTATAACTTAATCGTAATCGGTTGACTATACTCTGTTCATGGCAATTTCTGTAAAAAGGTTTGGACCCCATAACTGTGTCTTTAATTTTTCGTAGATTAGATTTTCAAATTTTGCCTTAATAGAAAGTTTTAAATCTGGTCCGCATATTATACGGACTTATGCTTATATTTTTTCCCTTGGTAAATACCACTATATCGTCAGCATAAATCACTGCTTTTATGTTTTTCAAAATATCATTAATCGCTATTAGAAAGAGTGTTGTGCTAATAACAGGACCCTTGTGCTACTCCATGTGTTCACCAGTGAATCCTTAAGTAAGAATTTGAAACTTACCCGAAAAGTCCTATTGGTTAAAAAATTGGTTAATGAACGATATACAATGTCTTCAAATATTCCAGTTTTACAAACAATGTTATCAGCCTTTGGTCGATTCTGTCTAAATCCATTTTGCTCAGTAATCAGTTATCGATTTTTTTCAATGTTAGCATTAATCTACAGTTAACGATTTTTTAAATAATTTTGCTCGTGTAACAAGTAATTGAGATTGACTTGTATAACCACACTATATCGTGATCATAAAACCACTTTTGAAAAAGGTAGGATGTAGGAATTAGTCCATATTAAAGAAAAACTCTCTTGTATCCATATGATGTAATATATCAAGTAAATGATATTTGTCTGATTCCGGAAAAAATTTTAGAAATATGCTTGGAATATCATCGGGTCCAGGACAAGAATCTTTAACAATTGAAAGTGCTCAATTAAGTTCTTAAAATGTAATTCGACTATTAATTGCTACATTAGGAGTTTCATTATTAGAAAGAGTATATGTTTCAGAGTACAGAAATAACAAAATGATAAAAATTCGAAAGTTACAATATTTCGATCATGTAAAGAGACATCAAGAGAGGTATAACCAGAAAGATATAAGTTATTATTGCCAATGTGATCGCCAACGTTCGATAATTTGGCAGGGTACTGAAAGAAGAGAAGAAGAAGAGATATGTTTCAGATGATCAACATCATCATCACGTAGCGCTGCAATCCTGGGTGGGTCTCGGCTGACTGTACAACTTTTTTCCAATTTGTTCGGTCTTCCATTAACCTAGGGTCAAATGGAATATTCATTTTCCGGAGATCTCCTTGGATGTTATCTCTCCATCGCATTCTGGGACCTCCGAGTGGTCTTTTGCCTGTGGGAATCTCCTCCCATACCAGTTTCAGATGATAAATGTGAAGAATCCGCAGGGAGATTTTTGTCGGTTAGAATCTGCTAGAACGTTTGCAATATCTTCATCTATACTCATTTGCTTCATTTGCCTCTGTTGATCAGTAGTGTATTCAAAACACTTAAATTTATGCTTCTACACTTACAATCATCTAACTCGTGAGACTGCAACCTCAACTTTTTCATTGCATTTGCAGTACGGCCAATTTTCTTTCTTTCTTCTTCTTTCGTTTTTTGTTTTTTTTTAACAGATTGTCACAGGATTGTCACAGGTTGTAACAGGTTGTGATTATCCCAAAAAAAGCTGATAGTACATAATATTTGTAACAACACTGTTTTAGATGACTAACTTCTTTTTCATTCGTACACTACATTAGAATCAAATGAATTATTAAATCAAAAACTAAAAACTAAAAATTCTTAAGGCTGTGATGAAATTTTTGGGTTTTTAATAAAAAGGGCTGTTTTTTTATAATATCGTCAATAACAGTGTTAGGTAATTTATGATTTTCAAATGACAACTTTCCAGATCATATTAACAAGTAAATAATTATATTGTTCTGAAGCTATTTTCTTGTGGCATTTTAAATTAATTACTATTTAACTGGGAATAAGCCAAAATTAAATTAAAAAATAAACAAAATTACTTGTTCTAACGAAAATTCGTTCTTGGAGGAGAAACATTTGTTAACATCTGTTTTATTAAAAAATGATTATCCTTTATCGTTTATAAATACGGAATTTTCAACAATCGATCGAATAGAACAAAACAACTTAGAACGAGATCCTACAGTATATACAAGGGATAATACGAGGAAAATAACAATACCATATATAAAAGGATTATCGGAAAAGCTTAAAAGGATAGGAAATAAATTCAACATTTCAACAACATTCAAAACGACAAACACGTTGAGATCTATTTTGTCCAAAACCAAACCTAACAATGAACAAGAAAGGACAAAGAATTGCATTTATAAAATACCTTGTGAATGCGATCAGTTTTATTTAGGTGAAACATCAAGGCCATTAAATGTTAGAATAAGTAAACATCAATCCGATATTAAAAATAGAGAATTTGATAGATCTCAAATATGTAAACATGCTTGGGATAATGAACATAGGGTTCAATGGAATGATTCAAATATAGTCCTAAAAGAAACGGATGGTAAAAAGAGAAAAATCAAAGAAGCGGCTCTAATTATGCTAAATGAAACCAATTGTGTCGCGAATTCCTCGGCAGAATGTAGTAGGATCTGGTTACCCATATTGAAAGAGGAAGTTATTAAAAAGAAAATACCAGTATTGGTAAGTCAGTAACATATAGAGAATACATCATTTATATTTTTTAAATAACAAACATATAAAATCGGAATTTGGTATTTATTGAAGGTAAACTAAATGCAAGATCAAATACTTACCATGTCGGGATAGTATTATGAGGTTTTTTTCCTGGTTTTACCCTCATAATTTACTATCGAATCACTAACAGGAGAATTTTACTGTCATCATGGCATGTATTTGTCTTTTTAAAGACGAATTACATGTTATGATCTTTTCTGACGGATATTCTCAAGTTAAAGTTGATTTCATGTAATCGAATGAACTATCTTATAAGTAAAGTCGTCCCAGGAACGCAACTCAACAATATTGGCAATATCATTTTAAAGTCGTCTACTTTAAAATGTATAATGTATGTCTGAATTGTCAATATAGATTAGTCAGATAAAATTAAATTATTAGAAGAATTTTTCACTAAGTAACAAAAACAAAATTTGTTTAATTTACTAATGTTTGTATTTTGAGAACGATTTCCGAAGTGGAAATTGAAACGTCAATAAACGTATTTTAACCTTTAATTGTGGCTTATTCCCAGTTAAATAGTAATTAAATAATTATAGTTTAACACAATTTCTTCGATATTTTCGAAAACCTTTGAATACAGCGATTTACAAAGACTTAATTCATTTTTATAGAGAAATAATGTAATTGTTAGTAACTAACATGGTTTCCACTCTAAAATATCTACCCATACAGCAACTAATTCCTTTTATGATACTCTTACAAGTTTAATAGATACAGAAGAGGGTGTTGTTCAGATATTTTGTGATCTCAGTAAGGCCTTCGACTGTATCAATCGAGTCAATACGAGTCATAAATTTAAATCTCGATTAATATAGGTTTACCACAAGGCCCAATTTTACGACCCATTCTATTTCTTATTTAGCGATGTTGTCTTTGTTAACTCAGATGGATATTTTACAATATTTGCGGATGATATGAATGTCATAATTAACGGATCTGATACCTCTTTGGAGTCAAAATGCAAGCGCTTACTGTCAGACCTTTACACCTGGTTCTGTAGTAATAACCTATTATCGAATCACCAAAACCTCTTTTTATGCAGTTTTATAATAGGCAACGATGTGTTAACTCAATTAATTCGAATATAAATAGTAATAACTTAGGAAACGTTTTATCATTAATGTTCCTAGGACTTCATACAGATGAATGTCTTAATCGGAGAACATTGTGATGCACTTGCAGCAAAATGAAACTCAGTGACTTTTTTGTTTCGAAATTTAACACAATTTTTAACATAGAAACAATGAATAGTGCTTTATTATGTCCAGGCCGAATCCCGTTTAAGATATGGGATTTGTTTTTGTGGAACCAGTAGCCATATTCATATTGTCTTTATTGCAAAAAAAAAGAATAATACAGTCTATTGCTGGTATCGCTTATAATACTATTTTTTAAAACTTTAAAGCCAATGGGCAAGTTCATAACTTAAATACTAGATATAAAGATACCTTACGTGCCCGTTCAATCCGATGGGGGCCTTCTTCAAGAGTCACAACCTCTCTTTTGATACAAAAGTAAGAATGCTGCGATGCTACGTCTTCTCTGTCCTTTTTTAAGGTGTTGAATCGTGGACCTTGAACGAAGATATGTGCAGAAAACTGGAAGCATTTGAGATGTGGCTATATCGGAGAATGCTTAAGATCCCGTGGACTGACCGAGTCACAAATGAGGAAGTCCTCAGAAGAATGAATAAGAATCGAGAAGTACTGACCACCATCAAATCTTGAAAGTTACAATTCTTCGGACATATTATGCGAAATGAATCCAGATATACTCTCCTTTAAGCCATCCTGCAAGGAAAAATATTTGGAAAATGAGGTCCAGGAAGAAGAAGAACACCTTGGTTAAAGAACCTTAGAATCTGGTTAATTTTCTGGCTTTTCCGCGCTGCTGCAGATAAGATAAAGATTGCCATGATGATCGTCAACATTCGTAACGGATAGGCACATCAAGAAGAAGAAGACGTGCCCCAATATGCAAGAGAAATATATATTTTAGGTCTCCTAGTATAATGGGAGAAAGGCTTTTTAATAGACTATCAATGCATATAAAATTGTGTAAGAGCATGACAAGCTTTAAACTAAATTTAAAAATATTTTTGTCTTCACAAATTTTTTATACAATTGAAGAATTTCTTCAATTTTAAATGTTACTTATTGTGTTCTTAAATTGTTTAGTGTGTTTGTTTACTTATTTGTTTTATTTCATTAATAGACCAATTCCACACAAACAATGTTCATCTAAAAGAAAATAAAGTATTTATTTATTTATAAAAATGCCCCATGGGCTTGTAGTCCATCACTCTCTTTACCCTTAAAATTACTTTAATATAGTGATAATAGATATAGTGATAAATAAATGACAAGACTAATAGTTTCTGCCCTTCAGGGACGATTTTTAAAAAATAATTATTTAATTTACAAATGCGAGAGAACTTTATTGCGGTCTTAAAAGTTACAATATTAAAATGAGACTTTTTTTTGTGGCATAGACTTTCGGCATTCAGGCAGTCTCGAAAGGTTATAATATATTCCGTAAGAAGGTATATACACATAAGTACAGATTATTTCTCTCAGACAAATGCACAGCGATATCCCTAAAACGAAATAGACGAATAATTCATAGAAGAACACGTCGAAGGAAAATACAAGGACACTCGCTTCTCGTCTAGGGGTCCGTCAAGACATTTATTTTAACAGACAAACAATACTGGACCACGGATAAGGTATTGTTACATATAGGATAAGCAAAGGGTACAAGTCTAACCCTACACACGCTCATGAAAATTTTCATGAACGAGTACCAGATTTATAAAGCTATGCATGTGTCTGACAAAAATTCTATAATTAAATTATATATTGTTACAGAACCTATGGCTAACAAGGACTGTATGTTATATGCAGCGTATGTATTGCATTTAGTTAATTTTGTATACAGGGAGTTTGAATGCTGAATAAATTTAGGACATTCAAAGAAGATGTGATCGAGGTCACCTAGCTTACCGCAATGTATGCAACCATGCATGTCCAAAGCGTATTAGATTTATAGTAGTAATATATTTACGAGGAGCTTTGAAATTTTGAAACCAGGTTGTTTGAGGTATAGTTGGTTGTAAAGAGGTATATCTTTTATGGTTTGTAGAACAGTAATGTTTCCAATGCTCTTTTCATCTGTTGGTATAAGTTCCATAAGTTGCTGATTTTTTTTGAAAATCGTAGTAACATCTGATGTATTAAGCATATATTTCAACGTAGACTCAACACTCATTTTAGCCAAATGATCTACATATTCATTTTGTTTGAGATCAATATGTGCTTTGACCCAAATAAATTTTATGTTGATTCCAGTTGATGATAAATGATCCAATTGATCTTTTATTTCAAATTTGTAGGAGTTGCTAAATGTTGAGGGCAATTCAATGTTTTTTATGCTCTGCAAAACTAGGCAATCTGACAGAATTAAAATATGTCTATTGCAGGTGTTTTTAACATATTTTAGAGCTTCAAGTATAGCTATTGATTCCGCTGAAAAGATTGAAAATTCATATTGTAGTTTATACTTGAATTCTACGTTTGTAGCAGGTAAAAAGTATGCGCATCCAGTCCCTTCTGTTGGTTTTGATGCGTCCGTGTATATTACTGTGGCTTCCCTATAATCCTGCAGTAGAGATCTTAGAAGATTGCTACTCATAATGGTGTTCTCACTATAAGTGGGTATTATAACCTGAGTTCTGTGGAATAAAGAAAAGTAGTGTAAGCTTCTGTCAACCGTGTCCAATTTCTTGAAAAAAATAAGATTATTCTGTAATGCCATACATAAAGGCGGAGAAGGTTTATTCTCCCAATATTTGTTTGTAAGATCTGACTCGTTAAGTTGACGGACGCTTGAAAATAACTGGGAGTTAGTTAATAGAATTTTAAGAAGACTTTTTTCACTTAAAAAGTTTTTTCTATTTTCCAGGGATAGCTCAGCAGCTTCAACATATAAGGGTTGTATAGGGGTTGATCTCATAGCACCCAAACATACCCTCATAATAGAATTTTGAAACGTGTCGATTTTTCTTAAAAGGTTCTTGGAGGCGGAACCATAAAGAGTAGCACCGTAATCTAGAATATACCGTATATAAGCGCGATAAAACAACAAGGATGTTTATACGTCGCAACCCCACCACGTTTTAGTTGTCATTCTGAGGAAATTGCTGCCTTTGTTACATCTATCAAGCATGTACTCTAAGTGTTGTCTCCAAGTTAATTTCTTATCCAAAATAAGGCCTAGATATTTGACATGATTTTAAAGCTTAAAACATTGATCGTTCAGAATGATATTTTCATTTGTAGGAATGTTATGTCTTGTGAAGATAGATACTACTGATTTTTCTATAGATAAATTAAGACCATTCCCTGAGAACCATGAAAAAAGGGATTCGCATACTTTGCTAAGGCTTATTTTAAGGCTGTTATTTATTTGGATGTTATGTATGTCAGCACTGTTTATTTTAAATAAGATTGGAGATAAAACTGAACCTTGTGGTATACCTTGATAATTATATCGCGGTCCAATTAGTAAAATGAGACTTCACTGTACTAGATTACTCATTTGAAAATAAAACAATAATTCACAAGTTGCACTTTTATATTCAGGTCGATCATAGGTCAGGTGACGCATCGGATTTAGTGTATTGGGGTCAACGACTATAACTCACGTAATAAATTTTCTAAATTAAATTAATTAAACTTTTTTCGTTAGTTTTCTTAAAGAAACCCAGACATTTATTCAGCAAATCTCTAATTGCCACAATTCCTAACGAGATCTTTTCAAACAAACCTCGTTATTAACAGGCAGAAATTAGCATAGCAATTGACTAAAAAGTAGCTCTTCTCATCTTTTTTAATCGTTACAACTACCATTACACGGTGTTATCGGTCTTTTATCTCGACTTTTTACGTAAGGTTCTTAATTATATGTACCCCAATAAAAACTGTTGTTATGAGTCTAACAAGATCGCAGTGGTGTTGCGGAGATAATGGGAGTTTGCAAATTTATTCTTTAATAGTTATCACAAATGTTCATAAATAAACAATGAATCTCTTGTAGGTTTTAAAGGTTACTAGCAATAATATTATATTTGTTTTTATTAATATTTTTTTTGAAATTACAAGTAATTTTAAATACGTCTAGTATTAAGTGGCATTTTAAAAGGTCTTCTTCTTTTTCCTTCTTTTCTTTAACACGTTCATTGCCAAGCGTATATTTCAGAAGTACTTGTCTGAGCCGTATAGTGAAAACCACTTCACAACGGTTTGTTGTTCTTTTTCATGCCAGCCTTAAATTAAAAAATAGTTTGTCTATGTTTGTCCTATGAAAAAACACAGGGATATTGTGATATATTGCATTTTTCATATAAAAATGCTTGTACGTCATTCAAGATTTACCACGTCAGAACCCCACAGCGTTGCCAAACCATCAGAATAGTTAGTAAGTGAGGAATTTTTAAAATGTCAACTATTTGTCAAACTATTATATTAACAGTAAATATACTTAGTTTTTAAGACTACAGCAACACACTAACATAGATAGGAAAACATAATTTATACAAAATTATATATTTGAAATTTTAAACTTACCTCTTTTAGGGCTTTAATAGTAAAAACGTCCCGCCATTATTTTTTGTTAAAAACAATCTATCTTATATGAAAGCTCATCAGCTTTCTACAGACTATTTATTTGTTTTGGCAGAGCACAATCACAATACACAACAATAATTAGTTTTTAAAGCTAATAATCTAAATTTAATATGTATTTATAAATACAATTTATTAAAAGATATTATATTATGATCAAATTGTGTAAGAAATCAAAACATAAACAAAATTCTTACTCTAAAAAGGCGGCAACACTTTATACACTTTTGCCACACGCTGAACTGTTAATAAAATTTAATGTATTCCCGGATTAGTTGCGTACAATAATTGTCTAATCTATTTAATTAAAATTATTATTTTGTGGAATATTAGACTTAAAGAGTTATTTCATAAAATTTATATTATTAATAATAACAAATGTTTTTGGTTATTTATTTAATATAATTCTAAAACTTCCAATACAATGATGATTACATTTTTCTGATTATTACACCATGTTGACGCCTATGAAAGATCGAGCAGTTCCGTATGGGTTTCGTATTATTAGCTGTGTTAGGAAAATTTGAACTCTAAGGTTGACGTTCTGGAAATTTTAAATATAAGTGACGTCGCTTTATATACAGGGTGTTTCAAAAAAAGGTAACCTCGTCTCTAGGGTAGGTAAGAAACTGAAAAATAATTGGGCTTTGCTTTGTAAAAAATTTTTGTAACGCCATCCGTTTTCAAGATACAGGGCGTTGAAAAAAAAATTTTACGCATTTTTTACGATTTTGCCGAAACTACTGGAAACATTGTAATGAAATTTTATACGAATATGTTTTGGAAGCTAATACATCCCATGGATTTGTTTTTATATCTGATTCTCATAGAAGGCGCTAGTTACACGGATCGTACTAAGTATTAGTCAATATAACTTTTTTAAGAGTATAATTATTATTCAAAATTTCAAGTAAACTTAAACATCATTCAATTTTACACGAAAAAGTTACTCTTGGTAAAACTCGATACTGTGTACCGTTTTCGGAATATTTTGATTTGAAAATTATGAAGTAATAATTGATGCTGGTAGTAATGATAAAGTTCTAATAGGTAATACCTCTATTTTCTCCAAGTGTGCCATATAAATCTGACATTTTTTTATTGTTATAACAATAAATCAATAATAATGAGAGTTTTGAAACCTTGTTATTTGTAAAATTAAATCAAAATGTACTCAAATGTTGAATACACTGACATGTTATTAACCTTATTCGAATGTTTAGGATATTCTAGTGCAGCTGTGACACGTTATGCATAAAAGTTTCCTAGAAGAAACTTACCAAGTAAAAAAACATTTAGAGCCGTTGAACGACGTTGTCGAGAAACTGGGAATGTAAGACCAAATAAAATAAATTCTAGTAGACCAAGAATAACAAGAAGAATTAATAAAGAAAATAATATTTTAAATTTACTTGATCAAGATCCAACAGTTAGCGTAAGGAATATAGCAAGACAAACAAATACTTCTTCTTCAAGTACTTGGCGGATACTGAAAGTACAGAAAGACAAGCAATTACATCCTTATCATTACAGACAAGTCCAAGAGCTCTTGCCAGATGATCTACCGGTTAGAGTGGATTTTTGTGAAACATTGCAACAAAGGACAGCCCACAATCCAAATTTGTTAAAATGCATTCTTTTTACGGACGAGGCCACCTTTACGCGACAAGGTATGTTTAACTCTCATAATGCACACTACTGGTCTGATGAGAATCCACGAGTCAAAAGGGTATCACATTACCAACACTCATTTAAAGTTAATGTTTGGGCAGCAACTTTAGGTAACAAATTAATAGGTTATCATATTCTACCTGGAAATTTAAATGGTGATAATGTATCTTGATTTTTTAAACAATTCCTTATTTGAGATATTAGAAGATTTAACGCTAAACGAGCGAAGATCTTTATTTTTTATGCAAGATGGAGCTCCACCACACTTTGATAGAAGGTGTCGTAATTGGTTGAGTAATCATTTTCCGAATCGATGGATTGGTAGAGGTGCAGAAGCTCAGATTCATTGGCCTCCTCGGTCATGAGATTTTAACAATTTGGACTACGCAGTTTGGTCGTATATTAAGGAAAAAGTCTATGCTACAGAGGTAAATTCACGCCAAGAATTGGAAGACAGAATTCAACGTCAAGCTAATGGCATCATAGCTGATCCCCTACCGTTTAAAAGGTTAATGGAATCTTAAAAAAAAAAGAATAGACTTGTGTATTCGCGAAAACAGAGGGCATTTTGAACACTTACTGTAATTGAATTTTATTTTATGTTCTTAGTCATTAATTTAATTTTCTTCTTGTGAGTTTTGTTTCATTACTAACTATTTTATACCAGCATCAATTATTACTTCATAATTTTCAAATCAAAATATTCCGAAAACGGTACACAGTATCGAGTTTTACCAAGAGTATCTTTTTCGTGTAAAATTGAATGATGTTAAAGTTTACTTGAAATTTTGATTAATAATTATACTCTTAAAAAAGTTATATTGACTAATACTTAGTACGATCCGTGTAACTAGCGCTCTCTATGAGAATCAGATATAAAAACAAATTCATGGGATGTATCAGCTTCCACAACATATTCGTATAAAATTTCATTACAATATTGCCAGTAGTTTCGGCAAAATCGTAAAAAATGCGTAAAAAAAATTTTTTTTTTCTTCAACGGCCTGTATCTTGAAAACGGATGGCGTTACAAAAATTTTTTACTAAGCAAACCCCAATTATTTTTCAGTTTTTTACCTACCCTAGAGACGGGGTTACCTTTTTTTGAAACACCCTGTACATTGTGACGTGCAAGCATTTTTATATGAAAAATGCTATATATATATATATATATATATATATATATATATATATATATATATATATATATATATATATATTGTGTGTTACAGATATATTATTACACAATAAACACAAAATACAAAGTAAAACTAGATTATAAAATAAACGTTCTCAAATAAAATATATATATATATATATATATATATATATATATATATATATATATATATATATATATATATATATATATATATATATATATATATAGACTGAAAAAGCGATAAACGCTTGTCATCAACGCTGATCAAATAGAATACAAAACTCAAATATTTGGGTGTGCAGCGGAAGATAGGACAAAGAAGTACTCTTTTTTAGTAAACCAAGCTTTCGCAAATCTTTATTTGCATCATCAGGGTGCTACAATAAACAAAATTAGTACAAAATACAGAAAAAGAATTATTTCGTATCTTACACTAATTGAGGTTAGTTGTCGTGATGTTTATCAAATGAAATGAGCAACTCATTTGACCCCTACAAATGATGGGCGAAAACTATCCAAAATTGTTTTTAAAAAACGTTCTTTAATAAATACATATTTAAAACACTTTAAAACACATATACATGAACACTTAAATAAAATTATGTTAAAATAATTACAGAACATGTCATTAAATAAAATTTTTGGTTATAAACATTCTTATCAGAAACAAAAGAATTGGTTGTGAATTCGTTACTGCCAACTTAAAACGATAGAACGTTAGATCTTAATGATAACAATGTAAAGGTAATAGTATACCTGATAGACGCTGAACTTCTTGAAACAGAAAAGGTAAAAAGACTTATTTTAGAAGAAGTAGGAGAGGTATTGTATATCTCATATATAATGAAACTTATATTGTTGATGATGAATTGTCTGTATTAGTAGATTCGTGTTTATCCAAAGTTAACAATAATGAATATAAGTTGCTTAAATTGTTGGTATCTGTCTTTTTGTTAATAGTTTCTTTTTCTTGAAAAATGAAAGCCATCTCGAGAAAGACAGATACCAACAATTTAAGCAACTTATATTCATTATTGTTAACTTTGGATAAACACGAATCTACTAATACAGACAATTCATCATCAACAATATAAGTTTCATTATATAATAATATGAGATATACAATACCTCTCCTACTTCTTCTAAAATAAGTCTTTTTACCTTTTCTGTTTCAAGAAGTTCAGCGTCTATCAGGTATACTATTACCTTTACATTGTTATCATTAAGATCTAACGTTCTATCGTTTTAAGTTGGCAGTAACGAATTCACAACCAATTCTTTTGTTTCTGATAAGAATGTTTATAACCAAAAATTTTATTTAATGACATGTTCTGTAATTATTTTAACATAATTTTATTTAAGTGTTCATGTATATGTGTTTTAAAGTGTTTTAAATATGTATTTGTTAAAGAACGTTTTTTAAAAACAATTTTGGATAGTTTTCGCCCATCATTTGTAGGGGTCAAATGAGTTGCTCATTTCATTTGATAAACATCACGACAACTAACCTCAATTAGTGTAAGATACAAAATAATTCTTTTTCTGTATTTTGTACTAATTTTGTTTATTGTAGCACCCTGATGATGCAAATAAAGATTTGCGAAAGCTTGGTTTACTAAAAAGAGTACTTCTTTGTCCTATCTTCCGCTGCACACCCAAATATTTGAGTTTTGTATATATATATATATATATATATATATATATATATAACGAGTTTATTACAGCTGCCGCCGTTTCTCGCAACCTAGCTTCCAACGCTTGCGATCGTTCCTGTCATCTACTTGTAGACCCCTATCTTCCATCGCACCTTTTACTTCTTGTCTCCACGATCTTCTTGGTCTTCCCTTTTTCCTGCGGTTGATGGGGATCTACTGTAACATTCTCTTTGGCCATCGTTGATCATTCATCCTTTCTACATAGCCATACCATTTCAGCCTTTTGCATTCTATAGTTTCCAGGACGTCAATGTCTATGCCCATACGCTCTCTGATTTCAGTATTTCTTACTCTATCTCTTCTAGTGAGTTGGCAACATCTTCTCCAATAATTCATTTTCATTGCTTTTATTTTGGATGCGTCATTTTTATTTATTACCCAAAGCTCTGAACCATATGTAGCAATGCTTTCTATGATACTTTTGTATATCCTAATTTTTGTGTTTCGGGTGATGTGGTTGTATCAAAGTATACTATTCAATTGACGTATTGCTGAATTTCCTTGACCAATTCTAGTAGCTATTTCTTTTGTATTCCGACCATTGTTTGTAATGTTTACACCGAGATATTTATAGCTATCAGTATTTTGAATTTGTTTGCTTCCTAGTTCTAAGGGCTTTCCTTCACCTCCCACTACTACGTACTCTGTTTTTGATGGATTAATTGATAAGCCCCACTTAGTATATTCTTCATCTATTTTTCGTAACACGTAGTGGATATCATCTTGATCTTCTGCAAGTATTACTTGGTCATCAGCAAAATGCAAGCTGTACAGTGTATGGTCTCCAATTTTAACACCCATAGGTTCACATTTTCTTTTCCAAATATCCAAAACCCCCTCCAAATAAATCTTAAAGAGTGTAGGTGCAATGCAGCAGCCTTGGCGAAGTCCTTTGGTCACTTTTATCTTTTTTGTCACTTTTTGTCCAATCTTTATTACACTCGTCATATCATCGTACAATTCGAAACATCGTACAAATAGAAACATTCTAAAATTTAATTGTGTGTTATGTGTCCACAATTCAAACAATAACCGGGTTTTCCAGTACAGTTTTTGCATATGTACGTAGTATCCTGACGCCGCCTTTCTCATAGCAGGACTTGCACTGTTTGCTATACCTAGTTCGTGCACCGAATTCTGTTTTTGCACGAAATGTCAATTTATGTTCACCACTTTTTTGAGACAAGCTTGATGAGGAACGGAAGGGTGATTCTTCAAGTAAATTTCTTATAACAGGAAGCCAAAAATTGTAGAGTGACATTCTGTTTCCTGAATACTTGTTGTGAAGGTTATACGAGTTTATAAGCATTAACTTTGGTATGAGAATAAAAATTTTCACTGGTCATCTAATAATTTTTCGCTCACACAGATAATAAGACAATATTCTATCCCTGACATAAAATTATTATATTGTACTATTGATTGAGGTTTCATTTTAGTTCGGCCCATTCGATCTGTCACTCCAACCATTGCATTGTCATATTGTGATGAAATATAGCACACGTCTCTCTTAACTCTCCATTTCGTTATAAGTATTCCATTTTCATATTTTTCGATAGTATCTCCCACCTAGAGCTTGCAGTCTGTTACGTTTTTTGGAGAAATCTTTCCGCCAACATGCAGAGTTCCGGTTCAATAAGTTCCATTATCGAGTAATATTTTAGCAACTCCATAACCGTTGTTGTCCACGTATATAAAATGTCCCACATTTAATTTTCCACTCAATCACTTCATAACAACCATATCAGTGTCTCTTTTTTCACATGTTTCATCCATCATGCCGGTATACCACCAGAAATGGCAAAATACATCCATTGGGAGTTGTTAACATATATAACTTTATGCCAAACTTGTGCATTTTATTATTGATAGGTTGACGGAATACTAACCTTCCTCACCATAGACTCGTGGATTCGTCCAGACTTAGTTCACCACCAGGATAATAAATTTCGTCCAATCTATTTCCACTCATACTTTTTGAAAATGCCGCCAAATTGAGCGAATCTTCTTGTTTCCAGTAATCCACTAGATGGTTGAGTCAAATTGTTGCCATATGTAAAACAAGTCTAATGAAAACTAAAAATTCTTTATTTGTCAGCACTTTTCAGACACAATATCAACAGTTCAACTGCAGAGCTGGCAGAAATAATTTACTTAAAAAATAGTGTTGTTGGTCACGCCTATAAGCGTGATCGGCATGTAATACATGGTTGCCAATCACGCCCATGGGCGTGATCGGCAATGAAAGTGTTAAAGGCATATAAATCGGACTTTTCAAAAACAACGTAAGTCAATTTTTGGCAATATTGACAATAAATTATTGGCAATATTTCATAAATTCGTTTTTTATATGTCAACGCACACTCCAAGCAGAAACAACATCAGTTTTGACTTGATATAATGAACTACAGCTTAATATAAATACCCATTCCATTTGTAAACAAAACAATCAAGATAGCTGCAATAAATGGCAGGAATAATGATCTGAATTTAGAAAAAAATAAAAAGAGAGGTAAAAAAGACTATGAAAAGAGAATATGAAAATTATAAAGGTAATGTTTTAACTGCAAGATAACTAGGAGGAGACTGCCAGTAAGTTTTAAGGTTAAAATAGTTTTAAAACGTAAAATTATTATATCTTTTTTCTAGTTGTCCCTTGAAGTGCTTTAAAGTAGTTAATGCGGATGTAAGGGCTGAAATAATTGCCAAACTCAGAAGCATGCTTACCAAGAATGAACAAGATTAATACTTACAAGGACTTATGGGAAATTGTGAAGTAAACAAAAGACGACCTCGAAATGAAAATCCAAAGAGTAGAAGAATAGCATTAGTTACTCCGTGACAGGCTCGGGTGGCAAAATTATTGTCTGTAAAAAAGCTTTCATGATCTCTGTAAAAAAGCTTTCATGATCAGTGGCATTACAGCTCGTTATGAGTCAAAATCTTCTTCAGAACAATCTTCCATTCGCTCCTGTATCTGGCAACTCTTCTCCATGATTTAACTCCGATGAATTTTAGATCATCCTCTATGTTATCTTGATACCTATATTTTGGTTTTCTTCTCTCTCGTCTTCCCACTGGTCCTATTCGGTCGAAAATTTTTTTGATCGTTGCATCTTCGTCTCGCCTAATTACATGTCCTATCCATCGAAGGCGTGCTAATTTATTACATTTTACAACGTCAGGTTCCCCAAAACCTCTGTATAACTCGAAGTTGTAGCGCCTACGCCACAAACCCTGTTCTTGGACTCCTCCATATATTTTCCTTAGATTTTTTCTCTCGAAAAGTTTAAGCAATTCTTGGTCGTTCTGTGTAAGTGACCACGTTTCTGACCCGTAATTTAATACTGGCCTTATTAGTGTTTTATATATGGTAACTTTAATTTTTATGGGTAGTTTTGGGGCCATCTGTTTCTTCAAGCTATAATAGCACTTATTGGCAAGCACTATTCTTCTTTTAATTTCTTTGCTAAATTTATTCTAAATTTGTCTTTGGTCAGCAGCGAGCCCGGGTAGACGAAGGTGTCCACACCTTCCAGTTCCAAATCATCAATTAATAGTCTATGTATGGCCTGATCTAGTACAGTACATATACTTGGTTTTCTGTGCTTTTATTTTTAATTCCATTCTCAGTGCAGACGCCTTTAGTGATCGAAATACTTCGATCAGAAATTCTGTGGAAATAGCAATAATGCTGTATGGATAGCTTCCTTGCATTTGGTCCAGTGTTCTTCTATATTTAAATTTTCATCAATTCTTGTCAACTCTTCATTTAAAATTTTCCTATAGTTATCCCTAGCGTCTTTAGATTTTAGCACATCAGTAATATATTTCGTAGATTTTGTGCTCTGACCCTTCTTAGCGTTTGATATACGAGCCCTGAGTTTTGTTCTTACAAGGTAGTGGTCAGAGTTTGATTATTGACTCCAACCCATCCAAATCAGATATATATATATATATATATATATATATATATATATATATATATATATATATATATATATATATATATATATATATATATATATATATATATATATATTCTAATGTATTTAGGCCTAATTTATAAACATTGTATATTAATTATGTTATTTAAACATTTGTGTATTTTTTTGACGAAATTAACACGTACCACATAAATTTATTTGCTATAAAATCCTAATTATTTGAGGTAATCTCTTTTATGTGCTCATCATGATAAACGGAAAATTCGCAATTACAAAACCTATTAAAACTATGTGCCCAAACTTTTAATGCATTATTATTTTTACAAAACGCTAATTAAACTCTCTAAAACTTCTGAATGAACTTCGTAACGTACGTTTCTCCCTAGTGCATTCCCACCTCCACATGAAAACTTTACTAAAAACATCGGCACGTCAACTAAGGCACAAAAGTGCCCTACAGAGCCATATTATACGGCAGTTTCTCAACTTATTTCACATATAAGCACCTTGGTGGGACGCTTTTTGTAATAAACTTCCTTAGTTCTAATTGACGGGTGCATCTCTACCTCTACCATTGACGGAGTAGAGTCAAATTAAACCAGGTTGTCAATAACGGATATTTCTTTTAATATTTAATTTCAGTTAAATATCGTCGTATACGATATATATACGACGAGAAGATATCCCATGTATTATTGTTTCTTTTGTTTTAATAGTCAAATAATTGTATTTGTAGGTACAATTTGTAGGATATACAATAGTGCTAAAATAAAAAGGTATACAGGAAATCAGAAATAAAACAATAACTTAGTTGGAACAATAATAGCACCGACTAGGTCTACAGTAGAAGAGGCAAGCTCGACTGACTGATGAGAAAAAATCTACCTACTTTTATGTAAAAAAAATCCTTTGTTTTACGTAGCAAAAGTGGAATTTCCCTGCATCAAGTCAATTAGAAATTTGGATTTGGCCAAACTTGGAATTCCCAAGTATTTTGACCAATATCCAAATTCCTTGATGCGTCCGGCACGGCTGTCAGCTCCCGGCTGACACGCCTCCGGAGACATATTAACCCACATATTACTGAAAGTATTTTTTTTAAACTTTATCTTTATTTATCGCCAAAATATTCTAAAATAATAATTTTTTGCATTTGCTTTCAAAATATGTCATCTCTTTTAAAAGGGCAGCAGTAAGAAGCAGTATATATATATATATATATATATATATATATATATATACAACAGAGTTACTATGCTTACTTTATCGCCACAATGTTTCAAAAAATTGCAGCCACTGGATGGGGCTATTTGGCTAGCCCGAAACTAGAGTGGTCTATGTAGCAAAAATTAATATCAGGGAAAAAGCGGCAAACTCGTTTAAATTTACCCTCTACTTAACATTTGAAATATAGTGTAAAATATTACAAAATTCTGTTTCCCAAAAGAAAGGTATCAATTCTAAAGGTTTCAATATAAAATAAGAAATAAAACTTTTCGTGGAAATTTGTTTTATTATTATTTATTTTTTTATTAAATTGTAACATGGACCACTATAGAATTTTTATTTTTTTAATCTTCATTCAGTTGGTCACCTCGAAATGCTGGCAGCAAATCCAAGTTGTCGTCTACCTCGCCTCTCCATTTAAGTGCAGCTGCTACCATCTAAAACAAAGTTAAAATAATATTAATGTTTTTAATTAATTACCATTTAAATGGGAATAAGCCACAATTAAAGGTTAAGGTACGTTTATTGATGTTTCAATTTCCACTTCGGAAATCGTTCTCAAAATACCAACGTTACTAAATTAAACAAATTTTGTTTTTTTGTTACTTGGTGAAAAATTCTTTTAATAATTTAAGTTTATCTTACTCATTTATATTGACAATTCAGACATACATTATACATTTTAAAGTAGACGACTTTAAAATGATATTGCCAATATTGTTGAGTTGCGTTCCTGAAACGACTTTAGTTGTAAGATAGTTCATTCGATTACATGAAATCAACTTTAACTTGAGAATATTCGTCAGAAAAAATCATAGCATGTAATTCGTCTTTAAAAAGACAAACACATGCCACGATGACAGTTAAAATCTCCTGTTAGTGATTCCATAGTAAATTATGAGGGAAAACCTGAAAAAAAACCTCATAATACTATCCCGATATGGTAAGTACACTACTCAACAATTGAAGTGGATAATTTTAAAATTCCTAAAATTAACATATAAAACTATTTTTAAAATAATTGCCTGTACCATACTCTATATGCTATCTTCATTGCCAATATTTTTTGCATGTGGTTTTTTTCTCCCTATTCTTATCGGCCCTTATCTCGTACAAAGAGAGACATGTTGTTCCAAACATGAATATATCATTCGTATAAAAGTGCGTGTATTAGCTTTACCAGTTGTCAATAAGTCAAGAAATCTATTTATCACAAAAACATTATGCCGCAAAGACGTTTAGAACTAGTGCAGCTCGAGCAATTAGTTCGTTGGATCCAACAAGGCATAACTCAACAAGAGGTTTTTGTGAGGCTAAATGTGTCGCAAAGAGTGATAAGTCGTGCATGAAATCGGTATGTAGCAACTGGATCTGCAACATACAGGCATGGAGGAGGAAGAAACCGATCCACAACTCGTCGGCAAGACCGCTTTATAGCTCTGACGGCAAGAAGAAACCCAACATTCACGGCTTCCAGAATTAACAGTATCTTCAAGCATACTACTGGACGAGCGATTTCCAGTCAAACTGTCAGAAGACGGTTACATTCATCCAATTTAAGGGCTAGACGACGCGCTACCCATCCACGTCTAACTAGGGAGCAGCGTGCATGTAGATATCGCTGGGCGATGGAACACTATCAGTGGAATTTCGAAAATTAGAGGAATTGTCTCTTTTCTGACGAGTCCAGATTTTGTTTGCATACGAATGATGGCCGAATATTGGTGTGGAGGGAAAGAGGACAGCGTTTTAATGAAAATCTGAGAGTCCCAACCACTCTTTTTGGAGGTGGATCCATTTGCGTGTGGGGAGGCATATGTTTTGACGGTCGCACGGACTTAGTCGTCATAATTAATGAGACAATGACTGCTATACGATATTGAGACAGAGTTATAGTATCAATAGTTGTTCCATCTTTTGGTGCAATAGGCAAACAATCTGTTCTGATTGATGATAATGCTCGCTCCCACCGTGCGAGAATTGTCAACGAGTGTATAGAAGCTCATGACATTACAAGAATGGAATGGCCACCGTATTCACCTGATATAAATTGCATTGAATATGTTTGGGCCTAAATATCTAAGCAACAAAACAGGCTCCTTCAACCCCCTCAAACCTTAGATCAGTTGGCCAATACATTATGCGCGATTTGGGAACGTATACCGCAGCAGTTCATAAATAATTTAATAAGAGGTCTTCCAAATAGAGTTAGAGCACTAAGGCGACACAGAGACCCACACACTATTAATTTTTCTTTCCGGGATATTAGAAATTGAGCAGAAATAGAAATTTTAGGTTGTTAAATTTACAATTTTTGTTTATTTTCGATTTTTTTCTTAAAGAATTTCTTTTTTTTTGGTTCATTTGTATGAAAATACGAATTAAAGATAAATCTTTATATCACTCCATTTTTCTAGTTGATCTTGTAAACAAAAAATAAAATACACATTTTCATAATATCCACTTTAATTGTTGACAAGTGGATTTGGTCGTGCATTTAGTTTACTTCAAATAAACACCAAATTCTGATTATATATGTTTGTTATTTAAAAAACATAAATGTTGTATCCTCTATATGTTATTGACCTACTGGTATTTTCTTTTTAATAACTTTCTCTTTTAATATGGGTAACCAGATCCCACTACATTCTGCCGAAGAATTTGCGACAGAATTGGTCTTAATTAGAGCCACTTCTTTGATTTTTCTCTTTTTACCATCCGTTTCTTTTAGGAATATATTTGAATCATTTTATTAAACTGTGTGTTCGTGCGTGTTTACATATTTGAAATCTATCAAATTCTCTATTTTTAATATAAGATTGATGTTCACTTATTCTAATATTTAATAGCCTTGATGTTTCACCTAAATAAAACTGATCGCATTCACACGGTATTTTATAAATGCAATTCTTTGTCCTTTCTTGTTTATTATTAGGTTTGGTTTTAGACAAAATAGATCTCAATGTGTTTGTTGTTTTGAATGTTGTTGAAATGTTGAATTCAGTTCCTATCCTTTTAAGTTTTTCTGATAATCCTTTTTTTGTATGGTATTGTTATTTTCCTCGTTTTATTCCTTGTGTATGCTGTAGGATTTCATTCTAAGTTGTTCTGTTCTATTCGGTCGATTGTTAAAAATTTCTTATTTATAAACGATAAAGGATAATCATTTTTTAAGAAAGCATATGTTAACAAATGTTTTTCTTCTAAGAACGAATTTTCGTTAGAACAAGTAACTTTGGCTCTATTATATAAGAATTCAATGATTCCCTTTTTAATAATAATCTTGTGATTTCATTTTGATTTGAAATTTAAATATCTGTTGGTGTTTGTTGGTTTTCTATATACCTGAGTCTCATATCCAGTATCGTTCTCAGAGATTAAAATATCCGGGAAAGGTAGTGTGTTATTATATTTATGTTCCATGGTAAATGTTATTGTCTCTTTTTTATGGTTTATATCATTCAGGAATGCGTCCAATAACTCTGATCCATGAGGCCACATTGAGAATACATCATCTACATATCGACACCATATTGTTGGTTTTAAATTTTGTTTAGAAATATTATTTGTTTCAAAATTTTCCATAAATATATCGGCTAATAATTTGATTATAAACGATAATGAACATAGGGTTCAATGGAATGATTCAAATATATTCCTTAAAGCAACGGATGGTAAAAAGAGAAAAATCAAAGAAGCGGTTCTAATTGAGACCAATTGTGTCGCAAATTCCTCGGTAGAATGTAGTAGGATCTGGTTATCCATATTAAAAGAGGAAGTTATTAAAAAGAAAATACCAGTATTCGTAAGTCTGTAACATTTATGTTTTTTAAACAACAAACAGATAAAATCAGAATTTGGTGTTTATTGAAAGTAAACTAAATGCACGACCAAATAAATACTTACCATGTCGGGATAGTATTATGAGGTTTTTTTACTGGCGTTTCCCTCATAATTTACTATGGAATCACTAACAGGAGATTTTGACTGTCATCGTGGCATGTGTTTGTCTTTTTAAAGACGAATTGCATGCTATGATTTTTTCTGACGGATATTCTCAAGTTAAAGTTGATTTCATGTAATCGAATGAACTATCTTATAAGTAAAGTCGTCCCAGGAACGCAACTCAACAATATTGGCAATATCATTTTAAAGTCTTCTTCTTTAAAATGTATAAGGTATGTCTGAATTGTCAATATAGATGAGTCAGATAAAATTAAATTATTAGAAGAATTTTTCACTAAGTAACAAAAAAACAAAATTTGTTTAATTTACTAACGTTTTTTTTTGAGAACGATTTCCGAAGTGGAAATTGAAACATCAATTAACGTACTTTAACCTTTAATTGTGGCTTGTTCCCATTTAAATAGTAATAACTTTAACATGCCACAGGACAATAGCTTCAGAATAGTATTTTTAATTAAAATCTAAATATAAAAAGTTCTTAATAATAAATATTTCGTTATGTAATAAAAATTTATTATCATTTAATGACGCACGGGTAAAGAACCATGAACTTATCTGTATCTGCTGTTACTACACATAATGAGCACAAGTCCATGCTTTAGAAGATAATAGGAGCATTGTCTTTAGAAGAGAATATGTATTCTAGAATTTTTATCTATTCGCTTTTATATATGAATAACAGGCACAACTTTCCATCAAACTGATAAAACTTTAAAGTTTCGTCTATATATAAATTTTAATTGTATGCTGAGAATTTTCCTCTTAAATTTCTAGTCTGGCTGCGGCGATGTGTATCACCCTTTCAAGGCTCTCGTTTACGGCATTACTCCTTTGTTCTCAACTCAGTGGGAGTAGAACAGGTAAATGGTGTTGGAAAAACATAATTTGTCATGTCTAACTTGGATGTTAACCGTCAAAGGTGCGACTCTAGACAAATGAACTACTTAATGGTCTAATAGTGTGAATTTGCTTTCAGGAATATTTAGTTCTGGATGTTTTCTTGAATATTACTCTTGAAATATAAAAGAAATAATACTTTTATATTTGATGATTCGACCTTTACTTGATGGAAATTCATTTTATCCAACAATAAAACGCTGAAAACTTTTGTTGTCAACACTTCCATAAAATATATTTTAAATTATTATGACTAGAGCTGTTTCGGCCAGAGTGCCTTTCTTAAGTGATTTATTATTGTTGTTTTAATATTCATTTAGAGGGATAGGGATAGGTAAAGGATTATTTATTTCGAATGGATGAACATGTATATTTTTGGTATTAGTTTACACTTTATAGGCTTTATAACCGAATAAGTTGAGGAGGGAAGAACTGTTTCTCTCAAGTTGGCCATTCATTTTTATATTTTCTTTGAATAATTTGCTTGTAATTTGTATGTTAATATTTTATTATTATATTATTAATTATATATTATTAACACTAGAACAACAAAGCAGGTAACGATGGTCAAATAACCGCTTATAAATTTGATACCCAAAATATAATAATAAAGTATACCACTTAATTTTTATTGTTATTTATGATTATTTACATTCAACTCTCGTTAAAAATCTTAAATATTATCTGCTTATATGTATTATATATATATATAAAGGGTGTTCCATAATAAAATTTAGTTTTCAAATGAGCCTTATGCCAACCCTGTGCAATTGTATGAAGTCGTATCACTGCCGTCGCCTCGTAGAATCGTGCGGATTTAAAGAGAATTCATTGTCAGTATTGTCAGTAGCCTTATATGCTGGAGGCGTACTTTAAAGGCGATGATTCGTTCTCCATAGCTCGTCGTCAGTTTTGTGAAAACTGGTCTAATGAGAATCCACGACAATTACACCAGAAGCAACTCCATTCTAAAAAAGTGACCATGTGGTGTGGCATGTCTGCACACGGAATAATTGGGCCATATTTCTTTGAAGGTCCCAATGAACGTAATGTAAGTGTAACCAGCGAGCGGTATGTCGACATGCTAAAAAATTTTCTTGCGTCCCGAACTACAGAATTTTCCGGGTTATAATGAAGACAGCACCTGGTTCCAACAAGATGGTGCAACACCACATACAGCCATTCTCTGGATGAACGCGTTTAGAGAATTGTTTCCAGGCACTGTCATCGCTTTAAGCGGTGATATCCCCTTTCCGCCACGATCGCCTGATCTAACTCCGCTGGACTATTTTTGTGGGGATATCCAAAGAGTGTGGTATACACTGACCCCCCATCAACCAGAGCACATTTAAAACATGGTATTCGAGACGCTATTGGAAACATTCCTGTGAATATGTCGTGTCAACGAGTTTTTGCTAGCTTAAGATCCAGATTGGAGTAGTGCCAGGAACAAGACGGTCAACATTTAAAAGACCTTTTATTTAAACATTAAAATCCGCATGTCATTTGATTTTAAATTTTTAATTAAACTTATTTTAACATGTATGGTAACGGAGTTTCATTTATTCAAAAACTAAATTCCATTACGAAACACCCTTATATATATATATATATATATATATATATATATATATATATATATATATATATATATATATATATATATATATATATATATATGTATATATATATTATATTACAGGATCCAACTTATAAATACAATACATTCTGGAGACAGCTATCGCCGTATTCCCGTTCACCTTCGCCAATCCTCCCAGTCCAAGGCATGCTCCTCCTACAAACCTCTCGATTCCATCGCTCTTCTAATTCCTTCATTCCATGCGTGTCGAGGTCGACCTCTTTTTTTTTCTTCCAGGGGTCTTCCATTTGTGGAAGTTTTTGGGGCCAAAGTTCGTCAGGTATTCTCAATAGGTGTCCAAACCACTTTAAACCTGTTCTTTCTATTCTGTCAATAACCGTTTCTGTAGCAGTCATGTTATTTCTTATAGATTCCTTGGTCTTTCTTTTTAGCCTTTATGTTCTAGGACTTCTTCTCAAATAACCCATTTCAACTGCCAACAATCTTCTCTTCAGGTCTGCATTATTTGTCCATACTTCAGAGTCATATCAAAGAACTGATTCAATAATGGTTTGCCCTATTCTTTTTTTGTTTCTTTTGGAAATGTTGCGATCCCACCATAAGGAGTTCAGACATCCTACAGTTTTACGTCCCTGATTAATTCAGTGTTTATTTTCGGTTTCCGCCAAGCCGTTCTTATCAATGTGTGCACCTAAATATTTAAATTTTTTCAATTGTTTGATTTCCACGTCCTCGTCTATCAACACTTCAAACCTTTCATCTGAATTGATAACTAAATACCCTGTTTTTTTCATGTTGACTTGCAACCCCTCATTTTACTTGTTGTCCTCATTGTCTATATAGACGCTTTATCATAAATTCTAGATCATAAGAATCTTGAGCTAGTACGACTTGGTCATCCGCAAAGTTCAGCAGTACGTCATTTCCTATGGCGATTCCCATTCCCTGGCAGTGGTTTTTCCAATTTTGGAGGGCTGCCTCAATATATAAATTAAACAGTAAGGGTGACATACTGCATCCTTGTCTTAGTCTTTTAGTTATTTTTTTGGCTCTGATAGTCTATTTCCGATTTTTAGGTAGGTAGTGTTATCCCTGTATACTTCTATGATTATACCTACAAGGTATGAATTAATTTCGAATTGTTTAAAACTTGCCACAATGTAAGTTTTGGAACTGTATTATACGCCTTTTCTAGGTCGATGAAGGCTAGATGTACTTCGGTACCAACCGCTATTCTTTTGTCTATTGTTGGAGTATAAACAAGTTATCAATGCAAGATCTACCAGGCGTAAATCCACTTTGACCTTCGCTAATTAGATGTCCTACATCATCTTGTATTTTTCCATTTATTATCTTTCCAAACAATTTCCCGAAAGTAGGTAGGACACTTAATCCTCTGTAGCAATTAGGATCTTTTCGATTACCCTTTTTAAAAATAGACACTTGGTGAGCGGTTTTCCATTCAGATGCTACTTTAATTTGTTGGCAGCATTGATTTATTAGAAAAGTTATTCGTTCTATTAGGAGTGGACCTCCTGCTTTAAGTAACTCTACAGCTATATTTCTAGGTCCTGAGGTTGGAGGGATCCCTCATTGTCCAAGCTTGACTTAGACTATTGCAGGCAATCAAGCTGTAGAGATCGCCCGTTTTTCATTTTAATTAACGCAGTACGGACCTCGTTGTTAGTAGTATTAATATTACTATTTGTTTGTCTCTCCATACTGTATTTCTCTTCCTAATGTTCCAATCTGGACTCTAGGAGTAAATTTTTATGGTGATTTTCCCACTTTTCTATAGGAATTAAGTTGCTTAAGGAGTTATGGGTGTTTTTCTTTAGATTAGTGATAGTTTTTCATGCTTCCATAGTCTGAGAACCACCAATTCAATTATCAACTTGGACACATTTTTGTTTCCAGAAATTGTTTTTTGCTTCTTTTTTTTTATTGCGTACTTCTCCGTTTTTCCTTTTATATGTTACTCTATTGCTAGATGTTTTATTTGTTTGCCATTTCTTATATATTTTGTTTTTTTTTTCGTATCATTTCTTTTACGTTTTCTGTCATCCATGGTGATTCGTGGTGTTGTTTCTCGTTGTTCTTGGTTCCTAATACTTCATAAGCAATTTTTTTATTATCGTTTTGAGGTTATTGTATTCTTGTTCTACATATTCTTCATATTTCTATCCATCTCATTTAGTTCCTTTTCTAATCTAGATTGAAAAAGATGTTTATTACTTGACTGGAATAACAGTTGCAATTTATATCTCTCCGTTTTGTACTGTGTAGTATTGTTTCTCTTACTTTCGGTGTTCTATTTGTAGTAGTGTTTAAAAGGGCACAAAAGATTAGCTAAAAGAAAGTAGTGGTCTGTCTCACAGTTGGATCCTTTTTTTACTCTGCAGTCTTGGCACTTAAAATTTTGATTTCTGTCTCATTAGTATATATTCTATGATCGACTTCTGTTATTATTATTATGATACGTATTATATTACATTGTGGAGAACATCAAGAACTGAGTAAAAAATATAAGAGTAGAAAAGAAAAATCGTGTAAGCCAAATGATAATAAATAGAGTAGTAAAGACGGCAAGAGACGGTTCTGTAATAGGAAGACGATCAGTAGAAAGACCACGAAAACGATAGAACAACAACTTACTAGAAGTACATTAAAAAACAGGCAGATTCATGTCTACATAAAAAGAAGAAAAAGAAGACATATTGTATTAAAATATAACGTCCAAGTGCAGTTAAGTCACAACTAGTTGTAATAAAAATTACATTTTATACTGATTTTTTAATTTCCGACATAAAGTTAGGGACCTGCTGGTTGTGTAATGAATGTTGCAGTTAACCAAATTGACAGGCCATGATCTCGGCCATGATCTTGCAGGTAGATTGTAACACATTAAGTGATGTAGACTAATTGAGGCACACAAAATGAACGAGGATACGTTGCTCAGAATCAGGTATTGTTTAATAATTATGCAGAGTATTAATATCAGCCGGCTTACTATAGCTTGTGTATTTGTAATGCTATCTCCCGGACTATTATTTTTAATGATAAGTGCCAGTCTTATTTTTTTTTGTTAAATAAAAACTTAATTTGCCATTTTTGTAAAACAAGTTGAAAACATCTGTTTTTTGGGCTCTGTCAGATTCAATAATTTTTGGTTTATTTGAGAATTTTTAATGGCATTAGTTTTCATCGTTTCTACGATCGGTACTGTCATTCAGCTGTAACTGTCACGACGGTTTTTAATATACCTGAAGGTGTGGAGATCATTTTCATATTTTTCTCCCACAACCAGTGTTATTTACGAACAGCTCAAATATTTCATGAAAGGAATCCGGACAAAAATGTAAGTCACGTGTACGTCCGCGATTTAGTTGAAAAGTTTAGAAAAACGGGATCAGTGCCAAATAAAAAAAGAGATACTTCAAGATTACTAAATAAAGCATCCCAAATTGAGGTCCTTGGAAATTTTGCAATAGAGCCTACTGCATCAAGACGTCAAGTATTTGCATTGACAGGACTTTCACATGAGACGGTTACAAAAGTGTTGAATTTACATAAGTTTCACTTGTACAAAACACAAATTCTTCAAGAACTAGGCGATGATGATCCAGACTGACGAATTGAGTTTTGTGAACTCATGACTGAAAGAATTCTCGTTTAACCGAGAAAGTTAAAAAATATAAGTTTCACTGATTAATGTACTTTTATGCTGAATGGTAATGTAAATAAACAAAACTGTCGGTACGGGAGTGATGCGAATCCGCATCGATTCAGAGAAGGTCACTCAATATCCTGAAAAACTAAATGTTTCGGCAGGAATATTAGGCGATGCTTTAATTGGCCCCTTGTTTATACCTGGCAATTTAAGTAGCGACATTTATCTCGATATGCTGGAAAACACCATCGAACCTTTAATTGTGCCTGAATTAGAGAACCAAAGGGACAATCAAGACAACCTAGCTCTAGACGAAGATTTGCTACACTTCGAACAAGATGGAGCACCTACTCAGTATGCAGCTCCAGTTAGGCTCTGATTGAATAATAATTATCCAAACAAATGGATTGGAAGGAGAGGTTCTATTGAGTGGCCACTGAGGTTACCAAACTTACCGCCACCTGACTTTTTTCTATGGGGTTACCTCAAGTCAGTTGTTTATAAAACTCATCCTGCGTCACTTGGGGAATTGCGAGAAAGAATTACGCAAGCATTACGCTATTACTAGAAAAAAATTTTCCAAAGTTCTTACAGAATTTAAAAATAGGCAGTATTATTATTTACAAAACAACGGAACCCACTTTGAACATTTACTTAATTGTCATGTTTAACAAATTTGTAGTTCAACAAAACCTCATTAAATTTTCCATTTAAGCTAAAGTTTCACAATTATTGCTTCACCCTGTATAATCATTCTTGATACCATTGGATAGAATTTTTTATAGTCTTTTCAATGATGCATTACAAGTAGGGGTTAGCAATTAAAACGTTTTTGGTTTTGGTGGGTGGGGCCAAGGAGATGAGTTCTCTTTCATGTTATTTTAGTTCTCCCGTACTATCCTAGAAACCGTTTCAAGCATTTTTCGATATCAGCTTTTGTTCGTGAGATATAGCCCATTGTAGGGGAAAGGATGAGGTAGCTGGTTCGATGATTTAAAAGGTAAATATTTGAAAAATTATAGTCCCACCTTCCTACATTTGGTAGATAAAAAATAAATAAATAAAACCTCGAAGGACCAGCGACCATTAGGTCGCAAAATTGCGGATTAGTAATAATATAGTGGATAATAAAGTTAAAAGTAGAATAATTAAAATAAGAATTAAGCTAGAAGTATTTTTATTGTATTATTTACATGCATAAATAGTAGAATCGGGATTGCCAACAAATCACCCTTTTTAATAATAATAAAAACATAAATGTTCATATAAAATGTTCTTAAACCGCACAACTGTTTATATTAATAATTGTTCTTAAAGCTAAATACAATACATGCGATTTATAGAACAAGAAAGTTTATAGTTTGTTGAATATCCGGCAACCCTGTAATTTGTCGGACCGGCATTTATGAAATGTTGGCACATAAACTGTCGATTTTCTTCTTTATGAAAGAATAATTTCAGGTACTTACATATTAGATGCACAGACACTGAATTTACTATAGTTAACTATTTAATAAAATAAGTTACACTTGAAAACTGCTTCTATTTAAGAAGCGTGAGAAGAACTATTACTTGCTTCTATTTGAGAAGCTGAAAAAGTAAGTTTGACTTGCGTGCTTCTATTTGAGAAGGCAAAGACGAAGTGAGTTTAAGGGTAGTTGGGTTTGAATATTTTGAATCTTAAGAACTGACAGGCGCAGAAGATACAATGCAGCAGAAAGAAGGCGTGTCATGCTGATTGAATGTCTTAAAATTAGTGAGATATATTAGTGAGAATAACAATCATTATTAAAATTATTATAAAAGGACAAACTATTGTAGAAAATATAATTAATTTTCTACATACTGGGGGGCGGGGAAAATTTAAAATACATATATACAATGATCGAAACGACCGTTAAGAAAAGGTTTAATCAGAAATTGGAAGAGGTGCTAATTTTATTATGGGGCGAACATATTCACCTTCTGCTGTTTTTACACGTGCAGCGCGAACTTTACCATCCCTTCCTGTCAATAATTCCAATATTCTACCTAGTGGCCAATTTAAAGGAGGGCGATCTTCAGATTGTATGAGAACTAGCTGATTGATCGCCAAGTTTTGTTGGGGTAGTTGCCATTTGGGTCTATGCTGTAGACGGTGCAAATAATCCACAGACCATTTTCTCCAAAACTCTTGTTGGAGTTTGGAACACACTTTCCAATAAGAAAGTCGATTAATAGGGGTCCTAGAAAGATTCCTTTCTGGGTAAGAAGTAAGGGGAGCTCCAATCAGAAAATGACCAGGAGTAAGAGGCAAGAGATCATTAGGATCGTTAGAAAGGGGATACAAGGGACGACTATTTAATATGGCTTCAATTTGCACTAATAAAGTTGAAAGATCTTCAAAAGTAAGGCAAGTATTGCCGAGCAATTTGGTCAAATAAAATTTAGCACTCTTTACAGCTGCTTCCCAGAGTCCGCCCCAATGTGGAGACCTGGGAGGGATTAATTTCCAGGTAATTTCAGTGGAAGAAAGAAAATTCTGAATTTCGTGATTATTTTCTTTGGATTTCAGAAATAAAGATAAGTCTCGTAATTGATTACGAGCTCCAATAAAATTGGTGCCATTATCAGAGTAAATTATTTGAGGATTTCCTCGACGACTAATAAATCGTTTTAATGAAGCAATAAAAGCTTCCGTGGACAAATTGGAGACAAGTTCTATATGGATAGCCTTGGTTACCATACATATAAAAATGGCTATATAAGCCTTAGTGGTAGGGGCCTTCCTTAATCTAGAGGATCGAATCATAATAGGACCAGCAAAATCTATTCCGGTCTTAGAAAATGGACGAGCCTGTTGAACTCGATCCAAAGGCAAAGGGGACATTATCTGTGATGCAAATTGAGCATTAAATCTATGGCAAATAACACACTTTTTAATGATAGTTTTAATTCTTCGTATACCATTTAACGGCCAATATCGAAGACGAAAATTTCCAAGGACATTTTGAGCTCCACTGTGTCCTAAACGCATATGTTCCCGATTAATTAGTAGATCGACAACATGGTCATTTTCAGGGAGTAAAATGGGAAATTTCTGAGAAAAACTTAATTCGGTATATTCAAGTCGACCTCCTACACGGAGTATGCTATTTTCATCAAGGAAGATATTAAGAGGAAGTAATTTGGGAGTTGAAATAGATTTTCCCTCCTGTAATAGTTTAATTTCATTGGAAAAAGAATAAGATTGGACCTGTTTTATAATAAAATCATGGGCATTCTGAAGCTCTTCTACGGTCAAAGGACTGCCAGAAATGTTTATCTTTTTAAATTTGAGAATCACTTTAAAACTAAAAGCGATTCCTTTTTGCATGCTAGAAAATTTCGAAAATTTTAAAAATATAGATTTCCAGAATTGTTCTGGCGATTCAGTAATGGGAAATGATACTTGCATACATTCAGGTACTTCATTTAGAAGTTCAAAAGAATCAATGGAATCAAAATCATTGGTTTGAGATAAAAAGGGAGGACCATGAAACCAGAATTGACGAACATCAGATGAAAAATTTCCACGCGACAAATGATCAGCGGGATTTAACGGAGATCTGATATGTCGCCATGTGGTATTCCTACTATTATCACGAACAGTAAGGACTCGTTTTTTAACAAAAGGAGATATCTCTAATTCAGACCTTTTAACCCATGTTTAAGCAACTAATGAATCGGACCATAAATTAATGGACTCAATTTTGATAGTATCATGCAAAATTTGTATAATCCGAGAAGATAGGATGGCAAGTAACTCCATAGAGCACAGCTCTAATTTAGGAATTGTAAGTTTGTTCTTTAATGGATTGACTCGGGACTTTGCGGCAATTAATCTTGAAGAGAAAGTATTATCATTATAGCTAACCACAAGGTACACACAGGCTCCATAGGCTAGTTGACTAGCATCACAAAAGCCATGTAAGGAAATGGAACATATGGTTTTGTTGTCAATTAAATATCTAGGTATAGACATATTGGAAATGTCAGATAACAAAGAAAGAAACTTTTTCCAACTTTGCAAAATAGAATCATCAAAAATGGGCGTGTCCCAGGATATTTGGGATTGCCATAGTTTTTGCATAATAAGTTTCCCCAGCACGATTAGCGGATTGATCACACCCAGGGGGTCAAACACAGAAGAAATGAAAGATAAAATACTGCGTTTAGTTAAGACAGCAGGTGCTTCTATGTTAGTAGTACGAATAAGTAAGAGGTCAGACAGAGGGTTCCATTTTAATCCTAGTATATTACTAGGGGAGCCATTAATATTAAAATCAATTTCGTAGCACGAAGTTTGTGATATCGTAGATAAAAATTCAGAAGAGTTGGATTGCCATTTATGAAGCTTAAATCCGTGTTTACCCAAAATAGTATTAAGCTCAGAATATATTGTTTCTAGAGATGAAAAATCGTTAGTACCTGACAAAATATCGTCCATATAGGTTTGTCTAAGTAGAGTATACCGAGCATTAGGGAACTTAGGATATCTCTCAGCGATATCCTTTAAGACACGCGTAGCCAAATACGGTGCACAATTTTGCCCAAAACTAAGACTTGAGAGTTGAATACAGGCGAAGGGATCAGAAGAATTTTCTCTCCATAAAAAATTTTGGAAATGACGTTGTGATGGATTTATATCTATAAATCTATACATCATTTGAATATCAGCACAAAGAACAAATTTGAAACAACGGAACCTACATAATATGTCAAAGAGATTGTCCTGTACTTGGTAACCTTTTGAAGTTAGGTCATTTAAGGACACTCCGGTATCAGTACGGGCACTAAAGTCAAAAACTACTCTCACAGGCGTTGAACTGTGTTTCCGTATTACAGCTCTGTGGGGGATAAAATATTTAAATTCATTAGTAGGATGATTGTAAAAAGATAAAGGGATTACTTGAGCGTGATTTAAAGTAAGATATTCATATATAACATTCTTATAGTTTTGAAATAAAACTGAATCACAATTGAATTTTTTCTCAAGAGAGATAAATCTTTGGCGTGCCATGCAAAAAGACTGCCCCAATTTTGTGGGCATATTTTCAAGGAAGGGCATATCGACCTGGTAACGACCTGACGGTAAAATAGTAGTGGTGTTTTTAAATATTTGTTCTGCAAGTTCTTCGCTAGAACAATGATTTTTTGATAGTGGAATAGTTTCTAATTCCCAGAAACTTTCCATACGACGGGTCAACTCATCTTCTCTTTCGAATTGAACATCATTAGTTGTAATAAAAGAATGAGAAACATTATTTTGGTTTGAGGAAAAATTTAAGCGGCTCCTAGGTATAGGACCGGCGATAACGTAACCCAGATAAGTTTCAACTAAAGAGGGGGATCCAGGTCCCATATTAATAATATTAGATTTAAGTAAATTAAAATAAATATCAGCACCAAGAAGTAAATTTATAGGCCCAGTTTTAAAGAAAAATGGGTCGGCAAGTTCGGGTATTATATGTTCATGTAATTTTAGAACCTCAGGAGATATAGAAAATTGGGGGAGATTATTTGTTATTTTGTTTATAACAGAACAAGAAACGTTAAAACTAATTGATGGGTTAACAAGAGAACTAAATTGTATATCTAGCACTTCTCTACTTTTAGCACAATTGGTACTACCTAACCCAGAAATATTTACAAATTGTGTTCGAGAGGACAGCTGCAAATTTTTTGCAAAGGAGCTTTCAATGAGACTCATTTGACTAGCAGAATCTAATAGTGCTCTTGCCACCTTTTGTTGACCATTAGAGCATCTGATATTTACAAGAGCTGTAGGTAAAAGAACTATGTTATCAGAAATAGATACAGTATGGAGTGAAGCTTGCTGAGATGAGGGATGAGCATATTCAATAAATTCATTACTTACAGGGTTCATATTTGGGGACAAAGATTTATTTACAATATGTACATTAGATGGCTCTGTTCCATGATTGTTTCCTCTAAAACGAGAGGTCGTATTTATATTTGGAACGTGATTATGCATCTGAGTACTAGGGGATGAGTTTGATTGATTATCAAAATGTAAATAAGTGTGGTGAGGT
The DNA here is from genome assembly GCF_040954645.1 of Diabrotica undecimpunctata. Lineage (NCBI taxonomy): Eukaryota > Metazoa > Arthropoda > Insecta > Coleoptera > Chrysomelidae > Diabrotica > Diabrotica undecimpunctata. Next base: position 94,934,763 of record NC_092811.1, read on the forward strand.
TTCCCACAAGTGGAGCATCTTTTTAAGGATTTACATTGCGGTATTGCATGAGTGTTACTGAGGCAATTTATGCAATATTTCTTAGATTTGACAAATTGATATCTTTCTAGGGGTTTTAAAGTTAAAAATTTCGAACATCCATAAATTAGATGATTAGACTCTTTACAATAAAAACAATTAGCACGGAAGTTGTAAGATTGACGTTGAAGGTTATTTACATTAGAAACTAATGAAACCTTATTTTTTCGGCTGTCAGTCTGTCTGGAATAAGATTTGGAAGAATTGGGTTCAAAAAGATTTAAATTTTCTAAAACGGATTGTCTTTTATTCAAAAATTCGAAAAATTCTTCCGCAGTAGGAATGATTCCTGTATTTCGCTCGCTCTCAAACGCTTTCCTAGAATTGAAGTCAAGTTTTTGTTCTAGCAAAAATATAATTAAACATTCAAATTTTATTTGAGGAGTATGACCTGTATTATTTATTAAATCGAAAGTTTTACGAGAGGTAATATAGAATTCCTTCAAATCATTTGTTGTGCTTTTTGATAAACTTTTTTGTTCTACCAAAGTTTGGTACAAAGAAATTAATAACTTAAAATTATCGTCATATGTCTTTTTTAAAATATCTAGAGCAACGTTTAAATTCTGATTAGTTAGGCTCAGACTGGAAATTAAATCTAAAGGAGGACCGCGCAGTAAGCTTTTTAGATAATAAAATTTTTCCCCGTCAGTTTTTAATTTAGAGTTATTCAGCACTACCGCTGAAAAAAGATCGAAAAATGAGGGCCATTCTTGAGCCAACCCTGTAAAAGGTTTAATGTTTATTTTTGGCAAAACAACATTAGAGGATTCAATAATATCACTATTGGATAATTTTTTCTTAAGTTTTTCAATATTGGATCCAAGTTGAGCAATAGCAATCTCGAAATGATCTGATACTAAATTTTCTGCATTTACTTCTACATCGCTAAAATCTTCAAGTGCAATTATATCACTTTGAAGATTTTTGTAACTTTCGTAGGTACTTAAAATATTTTGAAGTTTTACATTTAATATGCAGATTTCCTCCGATCCATCAAGATTTTTAATATAGGATTCGATCCTAGACAATTGAATTTTACAACCTTTACGTTTATTTTTTATAGCGGTTAGATCCATTTTAAAATACGAAAGGATTAAAAGCCACTAATCAGAAAATAAGGAATGCACTATGCAACAAATATATATGTAAATAGAATATAAGCAAACTGGTAAAATTCAAATTAATTATTAATAATCATTAAAAACCTAGAAAATAATAGACAGAAAATAAAATATTACCAGTTAAAATGATAATATCAATAATAATATCACAAAAATCACAATGCAGATATCGATTATAAAAATAAAACAATAACAACCAGTTCAAAATATATAAAACGAAATATAAATACTCAATATATTATGTAGATAAATACTCAAATGCAGGTATGATCGTAAAAATGAATTCTTAAAACTACAAATGTTCACGAAAACGTTTTAAAATAAACTTGCAAACATCAGATGACATCAGGTAGTGTTTATTTACCAAACACCCCAAAAGGTTCTTAAGTAGGCAGGTATAAACTTTCGGCAAGACTTATAAAATCAGTCACTAAATGCCGATAAAGCTAATGTTTTTAACACAAACACAACAGATGGTGTAGAGATAAAGGAACTGGACCGTTAGTTCTGTTACTATCGCGTACTTAGGGTTGATGCAGTTTCAACAGGGTTGCCGGTTCGCAAAAATTTCTGGAAACCGAACACTCCCGATAAAGTTTTAAAATTATTTTGTCCGTTATAAAATCACTGTCACTGTTTTGAGTTTTTCATAAAAGATTGTTCAGGTGCACTCGAAGGTGATTAGCGGCATAAGTTTAGAAATTGATTGAACAATTGTGAGCAAAAAGTAATAGAATAATTATGATAAAAATGTCATTTTGACAAATAACGTGCTAGCTATTGAAAAGTAATAGAATTATTATTAGACGAATGTCATTCTGACAAGAAATCCGGCTCGATAATGACCAAAACAAATGTAGGGGAAAGGATGAGGTAGCTGGTTCGATGATTTAAAAGGTAAATATTTGAAAAATTATAGTCCCACCTTCCTACATTTGGTAGATAAAAAATAAATAAATAAAACCTCGAAGGACCAGCGACCATTAGGTCGCAAAATTGCGGATTAGTAATAATATAGTGGATAATAAAGTTAAAAGTAGAATAATTAAAATAAGAATTAAGCTAGAAGTATTTTTATTGTATTATTTACATGCATAAATAGTAGAATCGGGATTGCCAACAAATCACCCTTTTTAATAATAATAAAAACATAAATGTTCATATAAAATGTTCTTAAACCGCACAACTGTTTATATTAATAATTGTTCTTAAAGCTAAATACAATACATGCGATTTATAGAACAAGAAAGTTTATAGTTTGTTGAATATCCGGCAACCCTGTAATTTGTCGGACCGGCATTTATGAAATGTTGGCACATAAACTGTCGATTTTCTTCTTTATGAAAGAATAATTTCAGGTACTTACATATTAGATGCACAGACACTGAATTTACTATAGTTAACTATTTAATAAAATAAGTTACACTTGAAAACTGCTTCTATTTAAGAAGCGTGAGAAGAACTATTACTTGCTTCTATTTGAGAAGCTGAAAAAGTAAGTTTGACTTGCGTGCTTCTATTTGAGAAGGCAAAGACGAAGTGAGTTTAAGGGTAGTTGGGTTTGAATATTTTGAATCTTAAGAACTGACAGGCGCAGAAGATACAATGCAGCAGAAAGAAGGCGTGTCATGCTGATTGAATGTCTTAAAATTAGTGAGATATATTAGTGAGAATAACAATCATTATTAAAATTATTATAAAAGGACAAACTATTGTAGAAAATATAATTAATTTTCTACACCCATTGTAAATTTTAAAATTGACACACTTTTGTATGTGTTTTGTTTCTAAACAAGTAATATACCAAAGGATTTTACCCACTATTTGAATTAAATAGTGATATTATATATGTTTAATAAAGGAGTTTGTAAAGGTACTTTAAAAAAGGAATTTTTTTTGTTGCCGAAAATTTAAATCTAGAATTTCAAGATCACTTTTCTGGATGATTTAGAAACATTTTTCAACCGATTATTAATAATGTTATTTATTCGCATTTAAAATAAAGTGGAACTAGGTAAATAGTGAAACTTATGGTAGGGCACATTTTCCAAATTGTTCTCCTGCATAAATATTGTGGACTCTCATACTAAATTACAAATTGTGTAATAAAATTTAACCGAAAATATTGTCATCCTAGAAAGTGGCTTGCTGTATTTTAAAAGTGCTTATTTAACATTTTTGCATTATCGAATGCGACATCGAAGAGGTATGTACATTTATGTATTTAGATAAAAATTATTATTTATACTTTTATTTTGATACGGTTGAACTATCAAAAAAACCAACATAAAACGTTATTTTTAATTGATATATTTTTACCTATTTATATTAAAAATTAATTAAATAAATAAATAAATACATTTTAATTTATTGCAATAAAGTTAAATGAATTATTTTACGACAAAGTACTAACTAAATATTTGCATTTATTTTAATTGCTGATATTTATTATTGTATAATAAATTAAATAATTAATTATTGAAGTGTTACTAGCCGTAAAATATGGATATTTAGTCAAATAACAAATTTAGTCAAATACTACTAGAGTTTAGTGGTAATAATTCTAATATGATAGGTGTATTGAAAAAAAGCTTCTATACTAACGTTGTATTACTTTTTTCTCCATAGTAAAATGCTGAAGCGAGCGTCACGCAACTAGTGCCACAAGATGGCGTCGTCACGGGTAGCGTCACAAAATATCGGTTCCTTACATCGATTTACTACTCTCGATCAATTCGTCATCATAAATTTATTCTAAGCAGTTTTAAATTAAAAACTGCGTAAAAAATAACTAACAAAATACAGTCATTAAATCTCTAGTGTTGGGAAAAAAAGGCATAAGTCAAATTTTTACTATATTGACTTAAGTACACTGGCGACATGGAATTTAATCAATTTAGTTGTGATCCAAAGGACATAAGTCCTTGTGTTTCTTGTATTGTATTTCTAACAGCTTTAATCTCTAATGATCTAATAGACGCAAGTCGTGTAAAACTGGTTCTGTTTGGACAAACGGACTTATGTTGACTAAAGTTTTTTTACCGCGGCAACCTTACAACCGTATATTTACACTTGCCAAGGACAGGCTGACTTAATTCCGTATGACCCGTTACAATAACAAACACGTATTGCTTTTCAGTGATAAAAATTTGAATTTAATTGTGTTTCTACGAACGTAAAAATGTCAGAGAGATGTAAAAGAATTATTAAGGAGCGAAATAACGGTATTTTACCGTTTAATACTGTTTTATCTGTAAAAATAAATTTTATTGCAAAATTTGAGGTTATGTGTAATATTGATGAATATTGGCGACTTGGCACCCATGAACGCCGAATGAGTTATATAAGGAGATGTGTTATTTCCCAAGAAAATAAATTTCTTCGCATAAGAACACCCAATAGCGGCAAAGAAAAAGTAGTAACTTACAAATACGCCTTTGAAATTGACGGACAACGAAAACTGGTGTGCAAAAAATGTTTTCAAGGAACGTTAGATGAATCCAAAAAGTTTATTTGCCGCACACTTAAAAATAAGGCGCAAAGTACAACTGGTGTGGTCAAAGACAATAATCGCGGAAAATGTACCCAAAAATAAAACGTCTCCTGAGCGAATACAACAAGTTATAACCTATATAAACTCATTCCCCAAATACGAAAGTCATTATACACGCCGAGTGAATAGTAAGTTGTATTTACTTTTGACCTCAATTTGACTAAAATGTATAGACTATACTGTGCAGCCACAGCTGAGCCAGTTAGTCGCACATTTTACGAAGTTAAGTTTCACAAGCTTAACCTGGCTTTTAAAAAGTCCAAAACAAATGTATGTCACACATGTGATGTTTTGAAAATAGAGTTGACTATCGCCAATGATGAGGAAAGCAAAGATACACTTAAAGAACAACAAACAAAGCATCATGAAGAAGCCGACTTAGCATATACTTGTAAAAGTAAAGACAAAAAATTAGCAATGGAAGACCACTCAGCGTTGTGCTATACATTTGACCTACAACATTGTCTTCCGACACCGTTTTTAGAAACATCGGTTTCATTTTACAAAAGAAAATATTGGACCTACAATCTTACAATACACAATTTGTGGAAATGGTTTTGCTTCATGTTATTTATGGCACGAGTCGATGGCAATGGAATTGCCATCGAATAAAACTTCATCCATTATTTTACGTTTCTGTATTTACCTGTGTTTCTAGATGTTATTCGAATTTTACCATACTTATCATTATTTAACCATATTAACAGTCTTGTCAATATTACTATACTTAATGACTAGCATGTTAGTTTATATAGACTTAAGTTAGCAGTCGCAATCAAAGTTAGATCCAGAAGACTTGTCAATCAAAAGTCATCAATTTGAACAGATATAACCAACTTTATTATTGTCTCTAAAGTTAGTACAAACATTATATCAAAACGCCACAATGCGTGTAAAACTACATGATACCACCAGAGAAATTCAAATAAAGCAAGGTGTGAGATAGGGCGACACTCTCTCACCTAAATTATTGATAACGGTCCTTAAATACGCCTTTAAAATGTTAAAGTGGGAACATAGAGGAATAAAAATCGACGGGGAAATGCTCAATTATCTGCGTTTTACCGACTATATAGTACCTATTACTGAGGATCTGCGTGAAGCGCAACAAATGTTACAAAAATAAGAAAACGTGTTTCATTTTATAAAAAATCTTCAACAATTGGTCTAAAAATGAACATCAGTAAGACCAAATTTATGACAAATTTGGTTTCCAGCAAACACCTAACCATCCAAAATCAAGTGATAGAATTGACAGAAAAGTACATATATCTTGGTCATGAAATCAGAATAAGCAAGGATAATCAGACCTGTGAATTTCAACGACGCATAGCACTTATTTGCACCGAATAACAACACAAAAAAAGACAAAATAAGGAACCAAGACCTAAGGAAAAGAATAAGTATCACTGATGATGTGGTCTAACGTATAGCCAATCTGAAATGAAATTAAGCAGGTCACATAGCCAGACTAAAAGACTCAAGATGGACCAGAAAACTAATTGACTGGCGTCCAAGAGAAGACAAACGCAGCAGAGAACGACTACCAACACGCTGGATGGACGACGTTAAACAAGAAATGGTAACAAAACGCACAGAACCGTGAAGAGTGGCGAAAAATGGGAGAGACGTATGTCCAGCAGTGGACAGAAGAGGTTGCATGATGATGATGATTTTGGTGAGGAAAAGTCATTCTAAAGGTGTATAACGACAGTTACGAAGTGTTATAGTACAGTCGTTGTCGATTTTGTCTCTTGGTTTATTGGCTTTTAGTACAGCAAATATTTTCTTCTTCTTCTTACGATGCCTATCCGTTCCGGATGTTGGCGATCAACATGGCTATCCTAACTTTGAGTGCTGCTATTCTGAATAGTCCGGTTGTCGATGTATTAAACCACTTTCTCAGGTTTTGAAGCCAAGATATTCTTCTTCTCCCTGGTCCTCTCTTTCCAAATACTTTGCCCTGAAGAATGAGTTGCAACAAGCCGTATCTCTGTTTATTCCTCATAACATGGCCAAGATATTCTAGTTTGCGCTCTTTGATGGTGTTAATAATCTCGCATTCCTTGCCTATTCTACGTCGGACCTCAACATTAGTCACATGATCCACCCATGAAATTCTTAAAATACGTCTGTAACACCACATCTCGAATGCCTCGAGTTTTATTAAAGCAGCTTCGGAAAGTGTCCAGGCCTCTACTCCGTATAATAACGTAGAAAATACATAGCATCTAATGAGAGAGATTTTGGTAGCAAGTGGTAAATCGTGACTTCTGAAAAGAGACTTCATCATTATGAACGCCGATCTCGCTTTTCTTATGCGTTGTTTTATTTCACTGAAGTGATCCCATTGGCTGTTAATGTTGGTACCAAGGTATGTGTAGCTGTCCACTCTGTCAATTGGATGTTGGTTAACCAAAAGCTGTGTATTTAATATTTCGCGCTTACTGACTACCATGTACTTTGTTTTCTTCGTATTAAGATCAAGTCCGTGTTCTCTACTTATATCTGATATACGCGACATTATTCTTTGCAAACCGTCCAGACTATCTGCAAAAACTACTGCATCGTCGGCATATTTAATGTTGTTTAGACGTATTCCGTTGACTAATACGCCTTCTTGTAGTTCGCCTAGCGCTTGCTCGAAGACATATTCAGAGTATATATTAAATAACACCGGGGACAAAATGCATCCTTGCCTAACTCCGCTATCTATGGATACTGCCTCTGTCAATTGGTCATCCACTTTAATATTGGCTGTTTGATTGTAATAGAAATTATAGATGATTCTTAAGTCCCTATCATCTAACCCCACTTATTTCAAGATGTTTATAAGTTTATCATGCTTTACTCTATCAAATGGCTTTTTGTAGTCGATAAAATAAGTATACACATCACAGTTAACATCCCTGCATCTTTGCATAAGCACTTGAAAAGCGAATAGAGCCTCTCGGGTGCCTAAGGAATCGCGGAATCCAAACTGCGTCCATGATACTTGTGCTTCGCATTTTTTATATATTCTGCCTTGTATTACTTTCAAGAACGTTTTAAGTAAATGGCTCATTAGGCTAATTGTTCTGTAGTCTTCGCATGTCTTGGCATTTACTTTTTTTGGTATGGTCACGAAGGTCGACTTTAACCAGCTTTGGGATATTTTTCCAGTTACGTATATGTTGTTGAATACAGTTGTTATCCATTTTATTCCCTGTTCATCCATAAGTTTTAGGAATTCTGCACAAAACTCGTCAGGCCCTACCGGTTTACCATCTTTAGTTCTTTTAATAGCTGACGTGACTTCTTCAGTGGTAATCGGTGGTCCTGTTTGGCACTCAGTGTCTTCAATGGTATTCTGCCTTTCCTCTGCAAAAGTTACTTCCACATAATTCTTCCAAGTGTCTAGTTTTTCTTCTACAGTTAATAGTGGTTTGCCTTGGTTATCTGCCAAACGCCCAACTCTTCTAGGTTTGTATAAGCCTGCGGCTTCTTTAACTTTTTTGTGCATATTAAATGAATCGTGTTTATGATGCAATTGCTGTATTTCCGCACACTGTTTTCTTAGATGTGTATCCTTAGCTATTCTAATAGCTTTTTTGATCTTTTTATCGATTCTTTTGTATAATGACATGTCTTGATCTTTGAACTTTCGCCTCTCTTTCATCATATCTAGAATCTCATTTGTCATCCACGATTTCTTCTTTATTTTTGGTGGTTTGAGAAATTTCTCTCGTATGTCTTTTGAAACTGTATGTAACTTTTCTAGCTCCTGGTCCATTACATCCGATTGAATAACGGTATTCAAATTGTTCTGTATATACCGCTTTACACTATGTTCTGTGTATTGATCTTTTAATAGCTTGATGTCGAATTTTGGATTGACACTACGTCTAACCTTCTTTAGCCTGAGCCTAATTTTGCCGATCAGTGGGCAAATATTTTACTCAATCTACAAGCTGTTGGCAATACTCCAGACGTTAACAAATGCAAATAAATGTGATCAGCCATTTCTTTGTCTTTTTATTGGAAGGAGTAGAAGATGAAACTCAAAAAAGGTAAGGTAGCAGTCAGGGGTATTTTAGTTTTTACATTCTGTCACTATTTAATTATTCTTATGTTTTTACTTTTTAATATAAAATTTACGTATGCAAATTTTGACTATAATTTTGTTCCACAAGTAGAATAATTACCAGCCTTTATTTTCTCTAACAGTTAATGTACATCTCTTTGGTTGTATTTTCATCTTACTGAGAAACAAGTTGGTAAAGTGGAAACTTCTTCCAAACTTATTCATTTGAGTTACTGTAGACAAGTATGGCAAAAGGATGTAGTGTCAAGTTTCTTGTATATATGTTGCGTCATTATGCTCATAATTAATAAGTTTTTGAAGTAATGTGTGGCTGTAACGAATATTTGTTTAACGAAATTTTACAACTTTCACCCCTGTTCGTGAAAATTTAAAGTAATGTGGAAGTTTTCGTACATGACGTAAGGATGGAAGATAAAAATAAAAAAAATTTGATTAAATTTCTGAAAGTTTTCGATGTTCTCATATTTTGTATACGAGAAGTTTTGCTAATAACTTAAAATTTTAGAATGATTTATTATTTATATATACAATGTAAGTATTACAATGTAAATATAACTAATATTAAGATTAATACTGAAATTAAGTAGATTTGATTTTTTTAACTCATTAAAAATTTTTCAAAAAATGTCTCATCATTTCTGATATTTGTTTAAAACCATTATAGGCCAAAGTCCTATGGTCCTATAGGACACTAAACATTTAATTTCTTCTTTAATTTAATTTGTATAAATTTACAGAAAAATTTAATATATACAGAGTGGTAATCACTTATGGAATAAAATTATTTTTGTCCTTGTTTTAAAAAATTATAAGACCCGTTCACTTTTATATATAAATGTGCACGTGTTTAACATAAATTTAAATGTACAGGGTGATTCACCCATGTCTAACATAGTGCATAAGCTTTATTTTTAATGAAACTCTCTGTATATTGTTAATTGATGGCAACACGGGGTTTGACGAGAGTGTTTATAAAGAACTAGATCGTCTAAAAAAGTCCGATTTATATGGAAATTTTAATATCTAAAAAGGTACCAGACTCGTTAAAAGTGAGTGAAAGTATCAAACAACTGGTAGAATACAGGGAGACTGATAAGTCTCGCTATAAATAGACAGAAGTAAACTAAAAATAGCAAAAGAGCAATCAAGAAAAGGTTCTATGTAAAATTCCTCAGAAATTTTGATGACCATGTACTTTTACGAAAAAAAAAAAAGATAAAACCTTCGTTGTCGAAAATGTGGAAAGGCACCCTCCCACAGAAGAACCGTACTTGAAGAGCATATTTAATTAGTTCAAGAGCCATGCTCCATATTTTAAGGTCATAAATCTCTCCCTTCTGGATCAGCTCTAAGCATCTGAATCATTTAGAATTGTTGAGGCCCGAAAAAGCGCATTTATGAGTACTGCTCTAGGACTTTCCTCTTTGGTCTCTGTAAATTTGCCATCAGCATTCTTTAGGAAACCTACTTTTTTAATGGTAGAACCATCTATTGCTAGGAATTTGTGGATTCGAAGGCAAGCCGGGATATCTGTAATTTCTTCCTCGCGAAACTCTCTCCATAAATTCCTTTAGGCTTTAGAATTTCATTATTGTATAATGTTAGCTTATACCTGCAGGCATCCCAGGCTTCTTCACTTCGGTCTTTGGTTAATAGGCTTCGAACTTTTGCCCTTAGATTGTTTAAGCCGTTGTCCCACCAGACTGGATAACTGCCAGTATTATTCTACTAAAAGGCCTATATATTACTATATTCTACCCAGTTTGTATCCCTAGGGTTTCTGTATTTAATTTTCGATTGAAATAAATTAAGGTCAAATTTGTTATAGTATCACTTACTTTGCTCGTCCAGAGTGTTAAATAAAACGGTTCTTTATGTGCTCCAGTGATAAAAGTTAATTTGTTTCCTATTCTGGATATAATTGAACCTTCAGATAGGTTGAAATTAAAAAAAGATTCACCCCTTGCGTTAATATTTTGGTTCACCATATGGTGTAATGTGCGCGTTGGCGTCATATCCTATAATTAGCTGCTGTCCTTTATCTAGGAAATATGCAAATATATCACTGATAATGCTCGGTGAACCTAGAGTCTTATCACCCCGAAAGTAGGCTGAATACACCACCAGAGTTTTCTCTCCTACTTCCGTGGTTATATTTAGAATATTTGTAACAATATCATCGGTGCAGAACACCGGTGGAATCTACTCTATTGCGTATAAAACCTTACCTTGGTTGGTTAAAAAGTCAGCAATCTTTTCGCCTATCCTCCAGGTCTTGGTAATTGATCCTAGTAATGCAGTGGCGTTCACTGGAGATTAGAGATAGGATCACTACAATCAACTGTTCTAGCAACAGTTGTGTATCTATTTTTTTTTTGCTACTTTGTTGCCGTCAGTGATCACTTCTTATCGCACTTAAATAATTCTCGTAATCACAAAAGAGTTATCTAGCAGAAATAACAATTCATTACCTTTTACTCCAAATAGTAAATAAGTGTTTGTCACCGTTTTAAGAATAAAGTATATAAAGTATTTTTAGTTAAAGTAAAAAAGCAAAAACTCACAAGACCGGTCTAAAAAATGAAGTGCCAAGCGAAACACTGCAGCTTCTACATTTCAGGCTCATTTAACACGAGAACTGTAACCCGAAAGTCTCTATAGAAAAATAACTCACTAATGCCACCCCATAAAACTAAAGTTAACATTTATTTGCCCAGAAAAGAAGAAAGGGAAAAATAAAAAGGGCTTCGCATTAATTTAATCTTGTTAAAAGATTAATTGCTTTAAACAAAAGCACCCAGTCAAGAAAGATGTGCAAAGCTTTGAATTTATTGGAGTTCATTTCCACTCTTTAAATTCGGAGTGGAACGAAATTTTAGGGCGAGAGAAGAAGTCATTGCGACGGGGAAACAATGGTAAATGCACTTATTAACCTGAAGTTGTTGTCGTAACGATTTACATTTGAATTTGTGTAGTCGGACGCTGTGTGAGAATAATTAAATTGTAACCTAGTTTACTATTTATTTGTCCTAAAAAAGATAGTTTTTAAAGTTAATGAAATTCGTCTATAGGATAATTGTATTACTGAAAAAAACACGAGTATGCACTATAAATAAAATTTTAAATATTTGATATAAGACTTTTTAAGGATTCTGAATCTATTTTCTTGTGCTATGTTTTAGCTAAATATTGTATATATATAAGATTATGCTTCAATTGATTTTAACGAGAATTACATTTAATATTTTTATTTGACGTTTCCATTTCTAATCCGAAAATCGATTAAAAAAGATTATTGTAAATAAAAATTATTTTAATCCATAAATGTTTATTAATTGACGCTTTAAAACATCAAAACTGACACACAACAAACTGCTTCGAAAATCATAATTCCTCCTTCTTCTACTTCAACTAAAGAAAATGCAAAACATTTTTACAAATCACTAGAACCTTCATCAACAAATATAATAATCACATCAAATACCAAAATTTCAAAACTTCGTTTCTTAACCAAATCACTTCACCAACCAAATCTCCGTTCCGCTCTGGACGATTAGTTGAGGGATTGCGTATTTTTTCCTTTCAGAATATGGCCGAGGTATTCAAGTTTTCGTACTTTCCTATTCCACACTCAGAAGCCTCCAGTGCCTCTGCAAAAATGTTCTCCACATAGAGATTGAAGAGCATAGGAGACAAAATACACCCCTGTCGCACCACTCTTAAAATTTCAAATTCTTCTGTGTTGGTTGATTTGTTCAGTCTCACTCGTGCTTTTTTAATTCCAATAGAGATTCTGGATAACTCTTATATCTTTCTCGTCAATGTTAACGTTGTGTAGCATTTTTATCATTGCGTCATGTTTTACAGTGTCAAACGCTTTTTCATAATCGAGGAATGTTATGACTATATCCTTTCGTTGATTCATGCAGTTTTGTACAAACTTATTCAAGCAGAAATCTGCTACACGTGTACCCAGTCCGCCCTTGAAACCAAATTGTGTCTCACTGCTTAGATCTTCCAGCTTTCTGAACATTCTTGTGTGAAGGATGCGAAGAAGCACCTTAAGCAAATGGTTCATTAAACTTATCAGGCTGTGGTCTTTGCATTTTGTCGCTCTTTGTGATTTAGGGATCATTATAAAGGTTGAATAAAGCCAAACCGTTGGAATGTGACCGGTGTTATATATGACATTGAAAATTGTTACCAGCTTGTCGATGTTATCATCTTCCAACATGTTTATGGCTTCCGTAGTAATTCCATCCGGTCCACGTGCTTTGCCTAGTTTTGCTACTTTTATAGCATACTCTACCTCGGCGCGAATAATGGGAGGGCCGGATAAATTTTCCGTGGGTAAGTTAGTAGTTAGCAGATTCGATCTATTATCCGCAAAGAGAGACGAAGCATAGTTTACCCAGATTTTAGCTAGTTCTTCCTAGGTATGAACGTAGTTTCCTTGATCATTCTTCAAGTGAGTCTCATGGTGTTTCTTGTATATACTCGAAATTTCTTTGACCTTTTTATGTAGTCCAAAGCTGTCTCCCTTTGCTTGTAGTGATTCCAATTCTTCACAACGTTCTTTCATCTAGCTTTTCTTTGCGTTTTTAATTCTTGCCCTTATCGTACGTTGGATTTACTGGTATTCCTGTTGATTCTGATCAATTTTGTACTGTCTGCGTTGCTTTATTAGGTCAAGTATCTCTTCCGTCATCCACTCGTTTTTGTGATTTCTTTTTATTTTACTTGCGACTACTTCGTCCGCCTTTACTATAGCTATTTTTATTTTCTCACAGGTTTCCTCTATACAATTTCCTTGTATGTTTTTCAAGTTCTCGTTGATGTGCTTACTGTATGTAGATCTAAGCTTTTCATCTCTCATTAATTCTCTAGTGTATGTATTTTTTATTAGATGGCTTTTTAACCTTTGCCAATCGAAGCCTTATATTCGCGATTAGGGGGTTATGGTCAGACGAAATGTCCGCACCAGCGTAAGCGGCCACTCTTTTTATATAGTTGCGGAATCCTTTGTTTATGAAGATGTAATCAATTTGATTTTGTATCAGATGACCTGGACGATCTCCTGGTGCTCGCCAAGTATACAATCTTTTTGGTGGAAGTTGGTACCACGTATTGGATATGACAAAATCGTGGTCATTACAAAATTCAATTAGTAACTCTCCTCCCTCATTTTTGTTACCCAGACCGAAATCACCGACCGCATTACCACATCTACCCCTACCGACTTTGGTATTAAAATCGCCCATTATGATGTTGATATAGTTTTTCTTTGTGACCTTTAATGCTTCCTTTATGTCTTTATAGAAATCCAAAACTTCAGTTTCTGGTTTATCAGATGTGGGTGCGTAAACTTTGATTAGATTTATATTAATACGTTGACCGGCTAACTTCCCTATAATTACTCTGTTTGAAACGGGTATGTAATCTATAACACATATCGCAATTCTATTATCAAGCACTATTGCAACTCCATGCCTGTGGTAATTATCTGTGGCGTCGCTACCGGAATAGTACACTGTAAAGTTGTCTTTGTGAGAAATACCTGAGCCAGACCACCTTAATTCACTTACACTTTGTTTTTACTTCTAGGCGCCGCATTTCTTTGAGCAGGTTATGTAACTTTCCTGGAATTCACAGACTATTGACGTTCCAAGTCGCTACTTTATGAATAACATCTTAAAGCACTCTTAAAGATTTTTAGCACCCTCTGGCCATCTAAAGTCTGCCCGGGACTGAGGGTTTTTGCTTCAATTTTGTCCGACATATAAGATAATTATTCCAGGGATATCCGTAGGGATCTTTAATGTAGTGGTTTCTCCTTACCTTCTACATCTCTATGCCGTTGGCCAAATTTTGGTTCATCCACCTTCGGGGTCGATTTCTCAACCCCAGGACAAAAAGGTGCCCTACCACTTACCAACTCCTACGCCCGAAGCCGTTGGTAAGTAAGTGGGGGACTATATTATACCGGTCTATCTGTTGATTAATGTGTCGTTGTTTGGATTTTTTAAATATATTTTATGATGCAATTTATTTGTATGTTCGTATTTCAATAAAATATTTTTTCTTGCACACCGCATCTGACGCATTCTGCGGCATTACAATTTCACAAACCTGACGAGTTTCTTTTTTTCTGTAATATAAATTGTTAAAAACTAAGATAAATACTACTATGAGCGGTTATTAGGAAAAAACTGATAGCTGTGATAACAAAATAGAACTGGCTCACGGGTATAAATCCCCCGTCCAAGTCGGCAATGAATTATAAACAGATTTTATGATTTGATTTTAAGGATTGATTGAAGGATTTTAATTTTTTTTTTTTGGTACAAATTTAAATTTTACTGAAATAAAATAACAATTGTATGTAAACATATTTTGATCTAATATACACTCTAGACCAATTAGATGAATAACAAATCGTTGCCTTGCTTTACAGCATCTAAAATACTGTGGCTAGATTGTTTCTTAGTGTAACAAACACACATATATGGAGCGAAATAAATTGGATACGAAACGACCTATCACAATTTTTTATCCCGATAAAAAGAAAAACATAAGACACGCAGAATCCCAAAACGGCTCTTTCACTCTCAGACCTATTCATCATAATGCCTATGCTGTACATCTCCTCATGGGTTTCCCTAAAACAGTCCGTCTCCATTTTGCTAAAAAGTCACGTACCTCCTGAGTGCTACACGAAGGACGATGTCATGTCGGAAGTTTCCCGGAAAATAGCTTCAAATTATACAGCTGCACATTATTCATCTCTTCTGATGCCCTACGAGGCGACCCCAGGTGAATTTCGCGCTGCACCGGACCCATTTAGAGAGTTGTTCCTAAAGGATATCTAATGGTCTTCTCAATGACTGTCATAGTTAATTTTATTCTTGCTATATATTATTATAATGCCTAGTAACATACTGTGTTAAATGTATTAAATAAACTAAAGTCCGTTAGATGGAGGATAAAAATATTTGTCTTGTTTTAAAATTTAAGAGTGAATATTTTTTAAATGTAAGCTATAGAACATCCTAATCAAATTGAAACACAATACAGAGGAAATTAAAATAAGTAACTCGATGAGGATTTAAAAATAGATACAAGAAATGAATATTACAGAGCCAATTTTGTTAAATACTAAAATAGATACTCCATGGTCTGGAATTATTTCTTTGTAACGTTTCATCTAAAACTGGTGTAACTAAAATAAAAAAAAATTAATTAAAAAAGGCATTTCCTGGAACCATAAACTTTGTTTTAAGAATACAAAACTATGCACAATATAAACAGCAAATGACAAGCATTCCGCAGCAAGAATGCGAATAGTATACAATGTCGGTGTACGACAACAGGACGTGTGAGATTAGAATTGGTCACGCGGCCGGTAGGTGTGGCCTGTGTCATTCACAGGATATAGTCAATTTCTCTGTCATACAGTCGTCCGGCTGTATGATAGTAGTCACATCTGAAGGCTGCGGTACAGGTGTGTTCAAGCTTTAAAGCTTAAAGGCTTAAAGGCATGTTAAAACTCTGACTATATTGTCACTGCTAGTTTTAATAACTAACCTCTTAGAGTTTGCTAAATTTATTCCTAAAGTAAGCCTCTATCGGACTTACCACCGATAAAGAATCTGCCAAAGTTGGTAGCACTAAACTGATCAGAATAGTCTACAGAGCTAGAGACTATATTTTGTAAGCAAATAAAGTGATTGATCCGTTAATACTAAATAATAAGTTTTCTCGTTTTTGCCCATTTTATTACATTACATATCATTTAAAAATAGGAATTTTTTATTTTTATTTTATTTTTAATTTCAATTAAAAATATTGATAATGTCTTACCTTTGTTTTAAAGCGTAGCAGCTGCACTTAAATTGGTATACAATGTACGAAAAAAAGGGGAGAAAAAAATCCTGTTTTTTTTTCGGGAGACAGCAGACCTCGATTAAAATCGAAAACTACTGCTTTACCTGAGGGCAATAAAATGCCAAGTTAAAATAAAATATATAATATGTAGTAAGTAAGGATGTAAACAAACCAACTTTTTGTTGAGAATTAAAAGTATTACTTAGTATGTTACAGTACTAAATTTAAAAAAATAACTTTTTAGAGAAACAGGTAACCATTGAAGCGTTCATCAATAGGATGCAGGCTAAAGAAATTGTTTCTACCAGTAAACATTCTTGAGTAAAATATTAAAAGATTTAGGCTTTAAACTTAAAAAAAGATAATCATCGAAAATTGTTTGAACTCATATCGCAGCACAACGAGCGTGTTTCTTACGTAAATACATGAAAAAGAGAAATAGTACATATCCACAAAAAGTTACATTTTTAGACAAAACGTGGATTTTTTCTAGGGGTAATAAAATGATGTCGAGGCAGAATGATAACAGCAGAGTTGTATGTAAAACAGGAGGTTATGGTGGAAAAAGATTTATTGTAGTTCTTGCCGGTTCAACAAAAGGATTTATTTCAGACATCAGTTTTTATTTTATATACAATTATTTCCCAATTTAGACCACCCATCTTTGATTGTCATGCACAACGCACCATACCATAGTGAAATCATGAATAAACAACCTTCCACTAAATTGTTCAAATCAGACATTATAGAGTGGCTGAAAAAATACACATATGTCCAAAAGATTAAAATATTGGAATATTTTATCTTTTTATTGATTTTTATATATAAACTCTTCTGAATAGTTAAACATCTTTCTAATTTAATTCTCAACAATACTAAATAAATCCCAAAACAAAATACTAGTAAAGAATGTGCAAAAAAATTATTTATTCTCTTGGAGTGAAAAACTTACAATGTACAACTTACATTTAGAAATAAATTAGTATAGAAAAAAACATTTTTACTAAAACTAATAACTAGTATTTCCTCCATTGGCCTGTAGGCATGTCCGTAGACGCTTTGACATGCTGCCGATTAACTGGTAGAGCTGGGCTGGCGGAATTCTTTCCCATTCTTAACGAGCAGCATCTTTTAGTTCTCGAAGTGTAATAGGGTGATTGTTTCGCTTCTTGATGCATGTTTTGAGAATGTCCCAAGCATGTTCAATAACGTTCATGTCGGAGAAATTCGAGGGCCACTGTAATGTAGATATTCCTTCTTGTTCCAGAAAATTTTGTACTGCTGATGTTCGATGAGGAGGTGCATTGTCATGTATAAACATAAATTCATCACCTACTGCTCCTCGAAATAGACGTACGACAGGATTTAAAACTTCCTCGATATACACAGCACCAGTCACTCTTCTCTCCAGAACCAGTAGTGGCGTCTGTGTACCACTCATAATACCACCCCAAACCAAAATACTGCCACCTGCAAATGGGATACGCGGTTGGGCTGTTTTTAGTCGGGTTTGTTGTCCTAGAGTACTCCAAACCAGTGTTCTTCGCGAATCAGATACCAAGCCAATTTTTGACTCATTAGAAAACATCACGTTATTCCAGTTAGGATCATGATCTACCATTTCTTGAGCCCATTACAACCTTACTATTTTGTATTAGTAGGTTAGTTTAGGAACAGCGGTCTTCTACGAAACAAATTTACCGCATTTGGTGTGCGTGTTATTGTTTGCTGTGAAATATTCAGTCCTTGAAGCTTAGAAATTTCTCTGTATATACCACTTGTAGATTCTAGAAGATTTCTACGAGCTATCAATGTTATTTGCCAGTCTTGTGCTGCTGTTTTATGTCAACTTCTACCACTTCTGGGACGATACTTGACGTCATTTGTATTTTGGATATTTTTTTTAATTTGCGCTACAGCACTCTGAGTAACATCAACAATATTCGCGATATAACTTTGACTAAAGCCCTGTTGTAACAAAGCAATATTACTCTAGATCTGTCAAAATGAGATATCACGTTTCTTGGCATTTTTAAAATGCTCAATTCAAATTTATACAAAGAGTGAAATAATGTGTAAATACGCTAATCAGTTGAATGTGATCAAAATCATACAAAAACGATTCAAATTTATTATCATTTTCATTTAAAAACGCTCTAGAATGAATATCAACAACAGTTTTAAAACCACCATAGGCGTAGATTACATTATTTGTACATATTCCAAACTTTTGTACATGTGTGTACAATGTTAATTTTTAAGAAAATTAGTTAAAATTAAAATTGTTACAATTTGTCGACATATTTGAAGTACTTTTTATTGTAAAACAAAAATATTTATTATTTATTTATACCTACTTCTTTAATGAAGGTCATAAATACTTTGTTTATAATAGATTTTATAAAAAAAAACAATAAAAACAAAAAAGAAATAAAAAATTTCAAATAAAAATTTAAGAATTTTCTGAATGGAAAATTTTCCTAATGAAAAATTTTTCGTTTCAACCTATTTATGTACTTATTTATTTAACAGTTCTGTGACAAAAATCTGAATATTGCGCTGAGACTGAGGTTTGTTGAATGTTACGTCTGGTCGCAACTATTGTACGGGGTAGAAACATGCACACTAAAAGCGCAAATAGTTAAAAAGATTGAAGCCTTTGAACTTTGGATATACCGGAGAATGTTGAGAATCCCATGGACTGCCAGGGTCACCAATGAGGAAGTGCTGAGAAGAATGGGTCGAGACAAAAAATTGTTGAGAACGATAAAAGTACGCAAGACTGCATACCTGGGACACATACTAAGAAATAATAAATATAGCCTTCTGCAGGTCATCATGCAGGGTAGAGTCGATGGCAAAAAGGGAATAGGTAGAAAGAGGAAGTGATGGCTGCGAAATATTCGAGACTGGACAAACATGACTGTAGACGAATTATTCCACGTTGCAAAAGACAGAGAAGCTTTTAAAAATGTGGTCGCCAACCTCCGTTAATGGGGACGGCATAGGAAGAAGAAGAAGGTTTATTTAACAATTATTTTTATTCGTATTATAAACATGTTGTTTTGCTTCTAAATGACATTTTTTAATAATTTGAGCTATTCTAAGACAAAAGTTATTTTTGTGTTTTCTTTTTTGGGGAAATACTTACTTTAAATGTAAAATGCAAGTAAACAATTCGATATTTTCGTGGCCATTTTTCAATAGGTTGAACATCGAATATAAAAAATAAAAAATATAATGTAAAACTTTAAGTCAAAAGTTAAAATGCGCAAGTCCATTTTAATTTTATATGGCATAAGTCAGTTTAAAATATCCATACACAAATTGATATATCGTTGTGTCTTATGATATATAGACTTGACCAAAGTCTAAAATTTAACTTTTTAAACAGATTGTTTATTTCTTACCCACAAGCTGAATCTTATTTTCACCGAAAGAATATGATGCTACAACTTTACAGTACAATTTTACCCAAAGTTTTCAACGGGAAGCTGTTTAGTAAGCATTTTACATATCAATGAGAAGTACAACTATTGTCTTAAAACAACCCAAATTAAAAAAGTGGTTTCGAAGCGAAGAAGCAATTTTTTATAATTTGTTTAAAAACGGGTGTACATAAATATGTTGGTATGTAAAATTTTCGGTAAACTTTTTAACATAGCATATTGGCGTCATAATATAACGAATAAAAAGAGTTTCAGCATGTTTATATGAAATCAATCTTTTTCGACAAAAGCCACCTGCCTTGCATGTTTAGGAAGAAATAAAACCTAGTTTATTTAAGATTTTTTACTTCCAAAGCAATACACAAACCAATACATACTATTTCTAGAAATATTCAATAGGATAATTTTTCTTAAAATTTATTAAAATAAGTTATGTGCAAAGTTTATTGATGAAGAATATTCTTTTTCTTCGCGTGCCATATCAGAATTATGCGACGTTGGCGATCACCATTGCGAAAGCTTCTCGATCTTCTGCAATATGGAATAATTTTCCTGCATTTGATATCCACGAATCCATTCACGAATGTTTTTTAACCAAGAAACTTGTTTTCTTCCTACACCTCTACGGCCCTCTATTTTGCCTTAAAGGATCAGTTGTTTTAATATTTTATATCGACTCCCCCTTACTATATGTCCCGGATAAGACATTTTTCGATGTTTGACAGTCTTTAGAAGTTCTCTATCTTTGTTGACCTTTCTTAGTACTTCTTCATTAATTTTCCTTGCTGTCCAAGATATCTTCAGCATTTGTCTATGAACCCATATTTCCAATAATTCAATTTTGTCCATGATCGATACTTTTAGCGTCCACACTTCTGCACTATACAAAAGTACGAACCAAACATAGCACTTAACCATTTTTTGTCTTAGTTCTAAACTGAGATGATTAGTGCAAAGAAATGACTTTATTTTTATAAAAGTAGTTTTAGTCATTGCTGGATTGATTGGAGACTTCGGACTTGGAGCAAGGAACGACAGGGAAGAGAGAATGACAGAATTCTGCCAACAACACAACATGGTAGCGACAAATACATGGTTTAAATTACACCCTCGCAGATTGTACACTTGGACTTCACCACAACACAATGAAAACAGAGTAATCCGTAACCAAATAGATTACATATTGGTCAACAAAAGATATCACAATGCAATCATCAATGCAAAAACATATCCTGGAACTGACATCAATTCCGATCATAATCCTGTTGTTGCAAAAGTTCGCGCAAGATGGAAACTAATAAAGAAACAAAAACCTCAACACCAACTATTAGACATCCAATTATTGAAAAACGACACCATACATCAGACAGTAAATAAAGAATTAAACAAAAATTTAGGAAATATCGACCACAATAGAATTAGCGAGTACGATGACATAAACGTTCTGTGGAAAACTATTAAAGAACAAATGAACAATGTAACGGAAAAACATCTAAAAGTAACACCTAGAAATAACAAACAGGAATGGATGACAGAAGAGATTTTACAATTAATGAACAAACGAAGACAATCCAAAGGAAAAAATGACAAGGACGGAGAATACAAAAGAATAAATAGAATAATTCGAAAAAAAAATAACCGAAGCCAAAGAGAAATGGCTGGAAACAAAATGCGTGGAAATAGAAGAACTACAACAAAGGCACGATTTTTTTAATTTACATAAAAAGGTAAAAGAGTTTACATCGACTACCAAGAGAATGACTTTTCACACCATGCTGAACACGGATGGCAAACTGCTAGAATCAACGAAAGACAAACTGAAAGAATGGGAAAACTATATTAAAATTCTTTTTCACGACATACGAGAAGAACCAAGATTGGAAAATAACAACGAAGGGCCAACAATTCTGAAATCTGAAATCATAAATGCAATTAATCATCTTAAAACAAATAAAAGCCCAGGTCCAGACGGAATATACCCAGAAACGTTAAAATTAATCAGCGAAGAAAATATCGAAATATTTGTCCTTTTATTCAGTCGCATTTATGATACAGGTAAAATACCCCAAAATTGGCTGGAGTCAATATTCATCCCACTACCAGAAAAACCAAACCCACAACACTGCAATGAGTTCCGTCTGATAAGCCTTATGAGTCATGCAGTAAAAGTCCTACTAAAAATCGTACATAATCGTATCTATAGAAAGTGAGAAACAATCATCGGAGACGATCAGTTTGGATTCAGAGCCGGCATGGGAACGAGAGAAGCCCTGTTCAGTTTACTAGTTCTCGCCCAAAAATGCTACGACCAACAGAAAGATATATTTATATGCTTTATAGACTTCGAAAAAGCATTTGATAGAGTAAGACACGACCTACTATTAGAACGTTTGCAAGAAGTCGGTTTAGATGGAAAAGACATCAAATTCTTAAAAAACTTGTACTGGAACCAAACGCTAGAGTTAGGATCGAAGGTTCCACATCCGCAGAAGTAGAAATTAGGAGAGGAGTTAGACAAGGATGTGTTCTGTCGCCTCTGCTGTTTAATCTTTACTCCGAGTTTCTATTTAAAGAAGCATTGGAGGATTCCAAGGATGGAGTCAAGGTGAATGGCGTAAATATCAACAGTATCAGATACGCCGATGATACAGTGTTAATTGCGGATTCCGACGTAGGTCTACAACGACTCATCGACAAGACCAACTCGACTTGTGAGCAATTTGGTATGAAAATAAACATTAAAAAAACCAAAGTGATGTCAATCCGAAAAAACCAAAACGTACCTCAACCTTGCACAATAAATGGGCACATTTTAGAACAGGTCAATAGATTTAAGTACCTGGGATGTTGGATCGATAGCAGCCTAAATCCTGATCTCGAAATAAGATCGAGAATAGAACAGGCCAGAAAATCTTTCGAAAAAATAAAAAAACTGCTTTGTGATTCTCGAATAAAACTTGAAATTCGACTACGTTTATCAAAATGCTACGTCTGGTCGACTCTTCTATATGCAGTTGAAACGTGGACCCTAAAAACATCAACCGTAAATAAATTGGAGGCCTTTGAAATGTGGATCTACCGGAGAATGCTCAAAATTTCATGGACATCGCATACCTCAAACGAAGAAGTGCTGCATAGAATAGGCAAGGAAAGAGAACTTTTTAACACAGTAAAAGTTAGAAAAACATCATACCTAGGCCACATACTGAGAAATAATAAGTACCAATATGCCCAACTTATAGTGAAAGGAAAAATCGAGGGAAAGAGAGGCCTAGGAAGGAAAAGACTATCGTGGCTCAGAAACATCCAACAATGGACAGGGCTAAATTTTGAACAGCTAATAAGAACAGCTGAAGATAGAGAAGATTTTAAAATTGTAGTAGCCAACCTCCATTGAGGAGAGGGCACTTTAAGAAGAAGAAGAAGTCATTGCTATTCTACCTTTTATTTCTATGTCTGGATCTAGTTGGTCCGTTATCACAGTTCCCAAATATGTCATTTTGTGAACTTTCTCAACTTGGACTCCGTTTAATTGAAGCTTTGCATCGGGATGTGGGTCACGACTAAACACTAAAATTTTGGTTTTGTTTGAGTTTATTTTAATGCCCATTTCCTCTCCTGCCTCGTGAATACGATCAAGTAGAATTTGGAGACCTTTAATAATATCTGACAGAAACTGTATCGTCTGCATATCTAATCACATTAAGTAGTTCCCTGTTGATTTTTATTCCATATGGTTATTTCTCAAATGCCTTTTTAAATAACTGGTCCGAATAAACATTAAACAATGTTAGCGACAAAATGCAACCTTGTGTGACTCCTCGTTGTATGGAGATTTCATCGGTGTAGTTATCTCCAATTTTTACTGTAGCAGTTTGATCCCAGTACAAATTTTTAATGACACGAATATTCTTGCCGTCTATTACGATAATTTTTCAGTATTTGCATTAACTTTACATGCTGTACTTTATCGAATGTCCTTTCGAGGTCCACGAAACATATATATATTTTCTTTGGTCACGGCATTTTTGTAATAGAATGTGGTTCCCTGGTTCCCATAGCATTTCTAAAACCAAATTGGGTATCTTCGAGATCTTCTTCGCATTTGCGTCTAATTCTGTTGTACAGTATTCTTAAGAAAATTTTAAGAGTGTGGCTCATTAGTCTAATTATTCGATATTCTGACCATTTTATCGCATTGTGTTTTTTAGTTATTGCGACAAAGATGGATTTGAGCCAATCTGTGGGTAGTTTATACTAGGTGTTTGCAATGATAATATCGTTTTCTTTACAAAATTCATACAATCTCTGTCCTCGATCGTTAGGTTGTCCTAAACCAAAAGGACCTAAAAATTTCGGGTTTATTATGTTTTTGTAAAATGTCTTGGATCTGGTTAGACAACTTCTCGACTTCATCGTCATATTTTCTATCTGCAGTCGGGGTATAGATTTGAAGTATGTTAGTTTTAAATGGTTGGGTATTAATTTGGAGTAATATTATTCTATTCGAGACTGGTACGAAATTGGTCACATATTTACTCAGTTCTGATGTTACTAATATACCTTAACCATTTTTGTGATGCGGGTTTTCTGTGTTGTGATCGGAATAATATAGTACACTTCCGTCCTTTTTGCATGATCCCGACTCTGGCCATCTCATTTCGCTGATTCCCAGTAGGTCTATTTTCATTTCTTAAATTGCGTTGTCAAGTTTTCCAGCCGCAAAAAGACTTCTAGCATTCCATGTGTACATTCTAAAATTAAATTTCTTTATTTTAAGGATTTCTTCACGAGGTTTTCGCATGTTTACGACATGAGAGGCCTCGTGGTATAAATATGTTTCTCCTCTCCTGCCGAATCTTGGCCTCCGCTTTCCATGATTAGTAACGGAATTGCAGTATAAATTTTGTGGTGGTTTTCCTGGGGGTACTCTATGAGCCGTTAATGCAGTGGTTCCCCTTTGCCTTCTGCATTCTTATGCCGTTGACTATTATTTGTTGATTCAACCCCCTTCGGGGTCGCTTTCTTAACCACAGAACAAAAGAATGCCCTACCACTCACCCACTCATCCGCCCTAGGCCGTTGGTCAGTAAGTGGGGGATTGATTATATCGGCAATCACTCGGACGTCAGAGCCTCAAGTTCAGTTCGAGTAACTGAACAGTGCGGACGTGCTTTGGTAGGAGCAACTGACCTGACGTCAACGGGGCTTTTCAGCTCTACGGTGGGTAAGACACCGTTAGTGGCGCAGGCACTTGTCTTGTATTAAAGCGAAGAGCGGATGTTATTTTGGTATTAGCTTAAACCGCAGAGAGACTGATTTTATAGGCCTCTCTCAAAGGACTATAATAAATAGCATTCCGTTGAAAAATACGGGAAGTCTGTATGGTGTCGACAGGGATGACACTGTAAGACTTAGATATTTGAATCTAAGTCGGACAGCAACGGCCCCTGCGCCTACAGGACGAGAAACGTCAAGTGGATCCCTCTTGGAAACAAGAGTGAACAACCGTGCGAGGGCCTTGGTAGGTACCCAGAATCCACACGACACGTGTCGGGTGGAGAAACAAAAAACCGCAATCTTCTAAATAGACAGCTCCTGAAATGTCGTCGGATTCCATTGAATCCACCGAGCTTCCAGCTCAAGTCGAGGAACTCCCAAATCCAAACTCACCCACCGAGTCAGAGTGTGTATCGGAAGATACAGCTCCAGACTCCACTCCCCCTCCCTCCCCGTCTCCATCCATCTCGGACGAGTCCGTGATGGACGCGGAGATAATATACCAATTTTCCGACGAGGAAATAATAACTAACGATATGGAAGACCCTCAGTCAACCATATTGAAAATCCATGATAATTCTGCCCCTCAGGCATCTGATTTTGAAACCAAAAGATTAATGTTCGACACAAAAAACGTGTACAATGCTCGTCGCGGAGAGGACAAAGTACCAACAAAGAGACCATGCTCCAGTCCAGGGAGCAAACCTGAGACGGAAAAGAAGAAACAAAAGAAAGACATGGCAGAACAGATGCAGAAATTAATCCATAAAATGGATTTAATGCAGGATAGTCACAACAGACAAATAGAGGCGCTAATGGCGCTGAAAGAGCTGAGGCAAGAAATTAAAAACAAGGACAAGGAATTAGTTGCACGAATAGTGCAACTCACAGGAAAAAAAGAAGAGACAGCCGTCCCGGTAAAAGGCACGCGCGAGGCAAGTGTCAGCAGACACAATGATAAGAAGGTAGAACAACCTGAAAGTGTCAGATGACAAAAAATAAAAAAGGTCGAACAACCTGAAAGCAAACCAGAGGAAGAAGACTGGCAAGAAGTAGCAAAGAAAAACAAAAAAAGCAAAAACACCACTGCTAAAATCAACGAAACCACAGCACCCATAGAAACTATGAGCGCTGCAGCGAAACAACGTGCTATTGTCGAAAAACGACAAGAGCAGAAAATGGACAATGAAATAATAGCTCGTCAATAAAAAAGAGCCCAAAAAGAAAAAGACACGCCAAGCACCAGCACGGCGAATAATGAACCAGTGGTACCCACAGAAAAACCAACTAAAGCACCGAAACCACCGGCTATTATATTAAAGTCGGTAGGCGAGAGCCAAAATATATTACGAAAGGCAGCGGAAAAATCCGTTGTCTCAGACAATAAATTTGCCAAATCAGGAAGATCTGTAATCATTCAGACGAAAAGCAGAGAGGGGTATCTCGCAATGATCAAATTTCTAGAGGAGCACAATCCGAAAGTAGAATTCATTGCATACCCTATCGACGTTCCTAAGACAAAGAGGCTCGTAATAAGAGGACTGCAAACACACATGAACCTCAACGCATTAGCAGATGCAGTAGAGGATAATGGAATAAACCTAATAAAAATCGAATCTGTCATTTCGAAAAAGAAAGACAGAAAAGTACTGCCACTATACATAGTGACAGTACCTGAAGAAGAAACAGACAAAGTCCGTAAAATAACGAACCTCTGCTATCTACGGGTATACATAGAGGACGAAATGAGACAACAAAGAGATGTACTACAATGCTACAATTGCCAGAACTTCTTCCACGGTTCAAATGCATGCCATTGTGCCTCGCGTTGCGTCAAATGCGGGGACAGCCATAGATCTTCCGACTGCCCGAAGGATAGAGAGACAGCAGCGAAATGTGCCAACTGCGAAGGGGCACACACAGCGAGTTATAGAGGGTGCACAAAAGCACCCAAAAGGAAAACCAAGGCAACACCACCGCCTAAATATAGAGATGCACCAAGTGCACCCACCATCCGGAATAACATAAGTTATGCCACAGCCACGAAATCAACGGAAAAACCAAAAACTGCCCCTTCAACACAAGAAAGCGCACCCACAGACAATGACAAGCTCATTGCTGTCATGAACAACCAATTGAAAACCTTCACAGACCACTTCTCGGGTATGCTCGAGAAAATTACACATGTCCTCGATGCGATGAGCAAATGTAGAACCGAATAATGCCGGAACAGTTGGACGAGCTACAGATCGGATCGTGGAATTCGGGCGGGATTCGTTCGAAAATTAACATCTTAGACGAGTTTACCAACAGACTCGCTATAGATGTCATGGCCTTACAAGAGACTAAACTAGTCGAAAGAATTAAAACAAAAATTCCAGGCTATGTCATCTATAGAAATGATCACAGAGCCAACTCTGGTGGCATGGCCATTATGGTAAGAAGGCAAATAGACCATCATCTACTGCCCACACCAAATGGCCTTGTCACCATGGAGGCAACAATAGTCCGAATCGTCGCGGCCAACGAAACGCTGAAAATAGTTTCAGCATACGTAAGACCCAACGAGCCGGTACTAAGAGAAAACTTAGATCTAATATTAAATTCAGACGAACCCACGATAATTATCGGCGATCTGAATGCTAGGTCGCCCAACTGGTTTGACAGACGGACAAATGCGAACGGTAGACGACTCTGTGCCTATCTCGAAAACAAAAACAACACCATTGTAGCTGGTCCAATGGACCCAACATGTTTTCACGGAGAACTTCCCTCACACATAGACTTAGCAATTCTACACAATGTAGGGCAACAATACGAA
The DNA here is from genome assembly GCF_040954645.1 of Diabrotica undecimpunctata. Classification (NCBI taxonomy): domain Eukaryota; kingdom Metazoa; phylum Arthropoda; class Insecta; order Coleoptera; family Chrysomelidae; genus Diabrotica; species Diabrotica undecimpunctata. The sequence goes on from NC_092811.1 coordinate 94,963,036, forward strand.
ATAAAGTCAATAAATGAAGGCGATTCCACACACAATGTAATCGTCATGACCCTAGGCGCAGTGGAACTAAACCCATTGCAGCCCCATCAAATAAAGAAAACAAACTGGCCTAACTTCAGGAGAGTAATGAGCGAAAACATCGGGGCAATTCCAACAATTAACAGTATAGAAGAACTGGAAGAAGGCATAATAAAACTAGAGCAAACAATAATAAATGCCATCGATGCCAGCTCAAAAACAGAAACAAAAACAACACTAAAAGGTAGATTTCAAGAAATATCAAATGAGCTAAAAGATCTCATTAAAGAAAAGAATAGGAAAAGAAGAAGAGCACAAAGAACAAGAAATCAAGAAGACAAAAGAATTGCTAACGAACTAGACAGAGAAGTCAAAAGAAGACTAAACGAACACAGAAGCGAATATTGGGACAAATATATCCAAGAATTAAATCCTAATAAATCTGCATTCTGGAAAGTATCAAAAATACTCAGAAAAGACCAAAAACCCATACCGCCTCTACATGGAGAAAACGGAATGGTATATACTGAACAAGAAAAAGTAGAAGTAATGCGAGATACACTAGAATCAAATAATACGAAAAACTTTCACCCGGCAGAAGACCTAGACTTTACGGAGGAAGTAGAAAGAAGTGCCAGACGCTTAAGGAGAAGAAAGGGCATAATTGGCCTAGAACACACAAGTCCGGATGAAATTAAAGAAATAATTAAAGTATTAAACCCAAAGAAAGCAGCTGGGCCAGATAAAATCACAAACAGGGCAATCAAAAACATACCCAACAAAATTATAGTGTACATCACGAATATAATCAACGGCATTCTAAGACTGAGATACTTTCCAGACAGATGGAAAAAAGCAGAAGTAATAATGATAGGAAAACCGGGGAAAAACGGGAGCTTTCCACAGAACTATAGACCAATCAGTCTCATATCTTCATTAAGTAAGATAGCCGAAAGGATTATTCTAAAAAGACTGCAAACAGAAACAGAAGCAATCGGAACGATCCCAGAATCGCAATTCGGCTTCAGATCCAATCACTCCTGCGAGCTACAAGTACTTAGGCTAACTGAACTCATCACTAAAGGCTACAATGACAGAATGTACACAGCTGCAGCCTTCCTAGACGTTAGTAAGGCCTTTGACAGAGTCTGGCATGAAGGACTGCTTTATAAAATGAACCATTATGGATATAGTGAGGCAATGACATGTCTCCTTGCATCATACCTGGCAAACCGGAGATTCAGAGTTTGAATAGGGCCTGCCCTGTCCGAAGTCGGAACTCTGGAGGCAGGTGTGCCGCAGGGAGCGGTGTTATCTCCATACTTATACACCATATATACGGCAGACACACCTAGTGACCACAAAACACTACTTAGCCTATACGCAGATGATACAGCAATTGCAACAAGCAACAGGAATGTAAACTTTGCAACAAGAGACTTACAACGATCTCTAAATCGACTGCACGCATGGTGCATAAAATGGAAAATTGCACTCGACCCGGAAAAAACACAGGCCGTCATGTTCAGAAAAAGAAGACAAATACCCAATATGGAACTAAGATTAGCCAACGAAAACGTAGAATGGAGCAATCAAGCTAAATACCTAGGAGTGACCCTTGATCACAAGCTCACATTCACTGAACACGTGAACCAAACAATATACAAAGCAAAATTAACAAAGACGCAACTTGCCTCGCTAATCGGCAAGAAAAGCAAATTAAACTTCCATACGAAAATAAGGGTAGCAAACAGCATAATCCTCCCAACATTAACCTATGCATCAGCAGCTTGGGGGCACACCTGTAAATCAAACAGGAAGAAATTACAAGTAGCACAAAATCAGCTAATTAGAGATGCACTAAATGTACCGAAATATGTACCATTAAGGTACTTATACAGAGATATGGACCAGAAAAGAATCTTGCACACAATGAATGAAAAAGCATACGTAATCTTCAACGAGATAAGAAACCACCCCAACAGAAAGCTGAGAGAGCTAACGGATTATGACGAAAACATCAGGACGACACATAGACGGCCTAAACAACAGATAGCTGGATATGTCCCAATATGATAAAGACACAAAGATTGAGATAGGCACAGATTAGTCAGAGGCAACGCGGGTTAGAAGTAGAAAAAAAAAGGGTAATAACTGAGGTCTGGCATTTTAGTGTTCCAGACACCGGGAATTGCTCACCAAAAAAATATTTAGCTTTAAGTTTATAGTCTTAGTATTAATATAGGCGCGAAAACACCTTCTAACACCGCGAACGAATCATAGTGGCAAGGAATAGTTACAGAGACTATTCATAGTTTTCAGGGTCTTCAACCACAATATGCGCGACACTGATCCCGTCGCACACACATAAGCACATGCGATATAGTACAATGAAAACCATAAGTTTTCCTTGTACAGCCAAACTTATTGGCTTAGACCCTTAAGGCAGGTCTATTTGGGAGACCAGCTCGCGAAATTCTGAGCATCGAGACCATGTGCGACAAGCATGGGCTCGGTGGCCAGACCTGTCGGATGCCCAGCTGGCGAGGAGAACAAATTAATTTTTGCCAAATCGGCAGCTGAGTGACCGAACGCACACTTTCCCTGTGCGGAGGGGCACCAACCTAGGTTGGTGCCTCTCCGTGCAGGGCACACACTTTTTAGGGACTCCAGTCCAAGGTAATGCTAATACCAAATTAAATTCAGTAAAGTAAATAGGGAGAAAAGCTTCTAGCTACCCCTTAATTTTAGGTGGCCTAACCACAACCATGTAGATACGGAGGGTGTTGTTTATTACCCAAATCGCCCGACGTAAAGTTCATAAGCCTTCACTGCGTATGTCAGACGTAGTGAAGGGGTGGTGGAAAAAACCTGGGGGTCAGATAGGTACCGGTCCAGAATGATTAGCTCTTCTGGAGCGAGACCGGTTTGATCTTCGGACATGTGGATCCCACTGACTAGCAGTGGTATACACATGTCACTAGGGGTTGGGTTGAACGCTTCGCGTGTGTGTGTGTGTGTGTGTGTGTGTGTCAGAGCCTCATTTGTTATCTAGCAGGATGCACCGGATGACCATAATCAAGATCATCACGCGGGCAGGTGAGGTTAAAATTTGGATAGAAGAGGCTATACGTTGCGCATCACTATCCCTTTCATCCTGACGAAGTATATATTAATCAAAAATATTTGTTTTACAATAAAAATTACCTCAAACATTACTAAAAAAAAATGTTGTTAAAATTCTAAAAGATGGTTTATTTAACAATGTATGTATTTAAATAATGCATATTCGCAACGTACCCAAAAAGTACATACAAATTTAGAAAATGTCAAAATCCATCAACAAGAAAAAGATTGTATCACCAAATATTATTAAGCTTTGGCAGGGTGGATTATTGTTTATTTTTTATTCTTTTTAATAAATATGTTTAGGTAAAATTTGTCTTATTTGCGATCAGCTAAGAGTTCAGGTTCAATTCCTAGTTTAAGACAAGACGAACTAACACTTGAGATACTGAGCTAAGCAAGGCATAGACGATAAGCTCCCATGGTTGATTGAGGTATTATTTTTATAATACCTAGTACTTCAATTTTCTTTGGTAGTTTTATCGTTACACTTTATTTAGATTTTTTGAAACAAATAAACTAAAAAAGTGAGATAAATAATCCCCTGCCTTCTACATACATATTCATTTTATATTGGTCTCTTTTTGGCCTATTTGTCTACAATATAACACAGATTTAACATATTTTTTAGCATTTCATTTAAAATAAGTACTTTGTATCAATTACAGATGACCAGAGTTATTTGGTGACTATATAAAAATTAAGAAAATAGTCCTTTGTATTATATTTATTTGAAAAATCAATTTTTATCAATTACTTTTCGAATCCATCAACCTTGTTGTTCGTGTTTTTATACAAACGTTTTAAAAAACCGATAACAAAGCTTGCGAACTGACACCAGTAGAACGAAATAATGTCAAGATACAGTTGATACCTCTACAAACGGAAGCTTTTAAAGAATTAACCTGAGGTTATCTGATTCAGTTTTCACTGTCATTCAAGTACATATCGAGATTTTTCTTTACAAGGGCAAGCCCAAAAATAGTTTTCTCATTATTTTAAATTTTCCTATCAATAAATCAATAAAAATATGTTATAACAATAAAAAGAATATACTTTTTTGTCTTTAAGCGACAAAAAATAGCTTGTAACGTTATAAACATCACATGTTTGTTATTTTTATTTAAATAATTATTTTTTTGTAATTTATTTTGATTTTATTCATTTCTTAACATTATGTTTTTTTCTACTATTTTTATTCTAAAAATAGTTGACCCTTAACTTTCTATCTACTAAATATTCTAATAATAATCAATGATATTCAATTTCAATTTTCACTTATTTCGATTCTATTCACATTCACTTTTTGTATATTCCCTGTATTCATCCCTCGTATCTACTCCAAGTCAATACAAAGTTCATTTGTTAGTTGGAAACTCTGATTTCCGATCTGCTATATCAGTTCCAGTTATAATGAAAGGCAATATTTTTATGTATATCTTTCGTCTATTTAAAGTGGTATTTAAATTTAAAGTATCTTTTGTCTATAAATCTATCGTACATGTATGTAGAATCCTTTATTAAATTTAACCAATTTATTTAGATTATAATTATTTACTTTCCTTGTCAGCTGCTAGGTATTTTTTTAAACTTGTAATTTTGTAAAACCCCATAGCAAGGTAATATTTAAAATTAAAGCTGTCGCTAACGCAAGGTTTCTTATTTAAGTTTTTTCTGTTAGTTGGCATTTTTTTGTCCCCCTTTTTGATGGGATTTTCCAAACCACGTATTGCACCATACATGGGACATAACATGGCTCCTACCATGAGGAATCCAGTAGCTAACTAAAGATTAAAATATTTAATTATTTTTAAACATTCAGCTTACATCCAAATATTTATCTACATCCAACAACCACACTGAAACTACATGCAACTAATGAAAACTAAATTAAACTAAATAAGTAATATAATGCCATGTTTGTACAGATTTGGGCAAGATTTGTTTTTTTTTATTATTACTAAAATTCCTTTTTTGTCTTAAATAAATTTGATTAGTTAATATATTCTTTTATTTATCTCTCCAATTCTCTCTGTTGAGATTTGCATTTAAAATAAGAAGCATCTACTTCTGAGGGACAGAGCTAATCTAAGTCTCAATAATAAGCACCCAATGTTATAGCTAGTGACTCCATCGTTATACATTGATTGTTAAATTATTGCAAACTCGAAAATTGTTTTTCTGTGGCCTAGTTCGTGTTTTAATCCCCGATCACGAGCGTTGTTAAGTTTTGTAGAACATTTTAATATTTTCCTTCAGTACTAGACTAATAGTGGCAGTGCGGCAACGTCGGTCCATGAATTCCTTAGTTTAAGAATTAGTTTATCTATCGTAGAACAAGTAGACAAATATGCATATTTGGGAACAATGATTAACTCCACAAATGATTACATTAAGAAGCTCAAAATCAGAAGTACAAGTGATTTAAAATTGGAACTAAGTGTTAGGTTGATGAGGTGCTATATTTTTTCGATTTTGTTTTATGGAATGGAATCTTGGACCTTGAATGCGACATCAATGAAGAAACTGGAATCGTTCGAGCTGTGCGTATATAGAAGAATTCTAAAAATATCGTGGAGAGAACACGTCACAAACAAAGAGGTTCTGAGATGGATGAATAAAAAAATAGAAATTTTAAATACAATTAAAACAAAAAAATTGGAATATCTCGGACATATTACACGTTTAGAGAAATACACCTTGTTCCAACTGATTATGCAGGGAAAGATCCAAGTGGTACGGATGTACGTCAAATGAAATTTTCAGAGCAGCCGTCTCAAAAGTCCGAATAGCTATGATGATTGCCGACCTCCGCCACGGAGATGTTACTTGAAGAAGAAGAATCGTAGCACTCCTTCCCAATAATGTTCTGTCTGCTGCCTTCGATAAAAATTTTTTCGGTAGCTATTAGGCAAATTTTCCAAATACGAAGACGGAATATGATGCGCGAGTTATTGCGTAGTTTTTTGTAAAGTTTGTAAGAGTATAACAAGGGGCGTATAACTACGCGAGTGATGCTGTCGAAAGTATTTAAAGTTTCATTTTTACAAAATGTCATATAAAAAAGAACAATCAAAATCATAAGCCCTTTAGGAAGGTTCCGAAGAAGAAGATCTGTTACATGCAATTAAGTTTGGTGTCTGAGTTAAAGATGCACCGTCTGAACATAACGACCATGAGACAGGCACCGACCAATCCGATGTAACATCATCCAGCCTCAAGAGTCCACTGCTGAACATAGGCCTCTTCCTCATGTTTCCAACCCCGTCTATCTTGCGCCGCTCTCATCCAGTTTTTATTGAGTTTTCTTAAATCGTCAGTCCATCTTGTAGGTGGTCGACCGACGCTTCTCTTGTCTTCCCTTGGCCTCCATTCCAATAACCTCTTTGTCCATCGCCCATCTGTCATTCTGGCTATGTGTCCTGCCCATCTCCATTTTAGTCTGGCTATCTTCTCGATGATGTCAGTCACTCCGGTTCTTCTCCTGATGTCTTCGTTGGTTATTCTGTCTCGCAGAGTTATTCCTAACATGGACCGCTCCATTCTTCTCTGCGTGACTCTCAGTTTGGTAGCTGCTGCTTTTGTTAAGGTAAGTGTTTCTGCTCCGTACGTCAAGACTGGGAGGACGCACTGATCAAATACCTTTCTCTTTAGGCATGTGGGCAGCTCACTTTTAAAAGTTTCTCTCAGTTTTCCAAATGCTGCCCACCCAAGGCCGATTCTTCTCTTCAGTTCATGAGTCTGGTTATCCCTGCCAATCATAATTTCATGTCCCAGGTATTTATATCTATCTACGAGTTCTATTTCTTTCCCACCAATACTGATGTTCTGGTTGGGTACCAAATTGGTCATGATTTTTGTTTTCGAGATATTTATATTTAAACCTACACTTTCTGTAGCCACAACGAGTTCCTGTACCATCTCTCTTGCCATACCTAGATCTTCAGCTATTATAAGTATATCATCGGCGAAACGTAAGTTGTTTAGATATTCTCCATCTATTTTTATTCCCTTTGTCATCCAATCCAAATTCTTAAAAGCATGTTCTAGCACCGTATTAAAAAGTTTAGGTGACATTGGGTCTCCTTGTCTAACCCCCCGTTCTATTTTTATGCGATTACTGTTAGTATGTAATCTGACAGTGGTTGTTGCCTGCAGGTATATTTTGTATAATAATTTAGTATATATATAATCTAGCTTGCATTCTTTAAGCGCCTGTAATATTTTGCTTAGCTCAACTGTGTCAAAGGCTTTGTGAAAATCGATAAATATTAGAACTAGAGGTTTATTGTATTCCACTGCTTTCTCTATTAGGGTTTTTATACTTTGTAGATGGTCATTTGTTCCGTAACTTTTTCGGAATCCTGCCTGTTCCCTTGGTTGATAAGTCTCTAATTTTCTTTCCATTCTCTTAACTAGTATTCGCGTAAACAACTTATATATATGGCTGAGGAGGCTTATCGGTCTGTAATTCTCTAAATTTGCTTTGTCTCCTGCTTTGTGTAATAGAATCATAGTAGCGTTGTTCCAGTCTGTTGGAATATTGGCGCTGTGGAGGCAGATATTGAAAAGTTGTTTAATTTTTTCAAGTACTACATCCCCTCCAATTTTTAGTGCTTCTGATACTATTCCATCTTCACCCGGGGTTCGATTATTTTTCATTTTCTTCAGGGCTTCTTTGATTTCTGATTTTGTTATATCGGGCATTAAATCTGATCCTTGGTTTAATACCCCAGTTTTTAGTGTAATTGGAGGTTCCGTATTGTTATCTTTTTTTCTTGATCTATATAACTCTGTGTAGAACTCTTCGACTATTCTTAATATTTTATCTCTGTTCGTTGTTTCTTCTCCAGTGCTGTTTCTCAGTTTGTTAATTTCTATTTTCCCCTTTTTTACGCTCCTCTTCAAAACTTTCATGTTCTTATTTTGCTCTATTGCCTGTTTTGTTTTTTCTACATTGTAGTTTCTTATGTCTTTTCTTATTGCCTTTGTGATCGTCTTATTTATTTGATTTATCGCTTCTTTGCTTGTAGTGTTATCTCCTTTCATTTGTCGCCTTAGTTCTATAAGGGTTTTCGTGGGTTGACTCAGATTTTCATCTTTTTTGCGTGTCGGACAATATTTAGTTTGAGCCTGTTGCATTGTGTTGACTATTTGCTTGTTCAATATATTGATGTCTGCTGTTGTGGAATCTTTCAATGAATTACCAATATATTTTTCGAACTCCTGAATGTTAGTTGGTTTTGTCCATTTCTTTGGTTGTTTCTTATTTATCATTTTGAGTCTTTCTTTTTCGGTTGATATCGTTATTTTAGCTCTTACTAACCTATGATCACTGCTTGTACTGAACTGGTTTAGCACATTTACGTCTTTAAATAATTCTTTTTTGTTTGTTAAGAAATAGTCGATTTCGTTCCTTGTTTTTCCATCGGAACTTTCCCATGTCCATCTTCTGTGTTTCTTCTTTAATCCGATGTAAAGTAGCTTCAAAATTAAACATCCTAAATGGGACTCACAATAAACTATATTACATTGGAAAAGATGGTGCAACAAAGAGGTTCAAGCATAAAGTCGTTCTTCGAAGTATGTAAAACGCGTTCGAAAACATATTAACACAATTATGGGGAGCAAAAAGTGCTGCTAAAAATGCTAAAACATTGTATGGATTGTTAAAAATTATTTTTTTCAAATAACATTGACCTTATAGGAACAGCTGTACATCTGTCAAAACATAACAGGGGGCAGACATAAATTCTGATCATGTACCAGTTGTAGGTAATTTCAAAGTCAGAATGAAGAAGGTTACAAGTAAGTCGATGAAGAAGTATGATGTTAGAAAACTGAAATATCCCAATGTTCGACTGAAGGTGAGTGAAAACCTCAATACAAAGGTGCTTAAATGCAAAAATGCAGGATCTATAGAAAAAGTCTGACCATTATACAAGAAACAGTGAGAGAAATTAAATTAAAGAACAACACCCGAAGAAAGATACAGAGAAACTGAAATCGTGGATGACCGATGAAATACTTGAACTTATGGATCAGAGAAACAAAAACAAAGAAAATCTCCAAGAATATAAGAGAAGACATACCAGAAAGTCAGAAGAAAAATAAGAGAAGCCAAAGAGAAACAAAAAACAGAACAATGCCAAGAAATAGAGGAGTATCAGAGTCGATGTGATAACTTCAATGTTCATCGAAAGGTGAAGGAAATAGCTGGAAAGTTCCGAAAACGCAACAGCGGAAAAGTAACAGATGATGAAGGCAATCTTGCCATAACCAAAGAAGATAAAAGGAAAGTATGGGAAGAATACCTGGAGAAGCTTTTCCATGACCTTAGAACAATACAAGAGCCCATCATTGAAGAAAATTCAGGTCCCGAAATCCTACCAGAAGAAATAACGGCAGCCGTCAGACAAATGAAAGATGGAAAGGCACCGGGACTTGATGAAATTCTTGCAGAACTGTTGAAGCTATGAGACGCAGAACAAATAAAAATAATAACTGAAATATTTAATGAAATATACAAGGCAGGAAAAATACCGGTAGAGTGGCTCAAATCGGAGTTTGTATTGCCAAAAAAAATGGGAGCAAAAGTTTGTGAAGATTACAGGACCATAAGCCTAATGAGCCATCTGCTGAAGCTGTTTTTAAAAGCCATCCACAAAAGAATTTACCGGAAATGCGAGGAACAAATTGCGCACAATCAGTTTTGGATTTGTGAACCCCGTTGGTACGAGGGAAGCTTTAGTTAGCGTGCAGGTATTGTTTCAGAAATGTAGAGATGTCAGCTGTAATGTTTTTGCATGCCTAATTGACTACAAGAAGGCTTTCGATAGAGTCAGACATGAAAAATGATGGAAGTGCTGAAGAAAACGGGGATTAACGGAAAAGACTTAAAAATAATAGCTAACCTGTATTGAAATCAATCAGCAGTACTCCGAATAGATGGAGAATATACAAATCGGGTCAAAATCTTAAGGAGAGTGAGACAGGGGTGCATAATTTCACCACTGATATTCAATCTGTAGTCGAAGCACATTTTTGAAGAGGCTCTAAAAGATATTGATGAAGGCATCTCAATAAATGGAGTGAAGCTCAATAACCTGCGGTATGCAGATGATACAATAGTGTTTTCCAATACCATAGAAGGGCTGCAAAACTTAATGAACAAAATAACGGAAACAAGTAGAAAATATGGACTGGATATAAACACCAGCAAAACCAAGCTAATGATCATCAGCAAGGACAACATAACTGGAGTAAATCTGCATGTGAACCAAATGAGAATTGAACGTGTCTCAGAATACAACTACTTGGGAACTATAATTAATGAGTCGTGGGACAATACCCAAGAGAATAAATGTCGCATCGGAAAGGCAAAAAGTGCATTCTTGACTATGAGTCCTGTGTTCAAGAGCCATGACCCCACCCTAGTTACAAAAATAAGGCTCCTTAAATGTTATGTGTACTCAGTGCTTCTGTACGGAGTAGAAACGTGAAAACTTCGGGCTTTTGAGCTATGGTCATACAGAAGGATCCTGAAGATACCATGGACAGACAAATTCACCAATGAAGAAGTACTGCGGAGGATGAACACAACTGCGGATTTGGTCAACATCGTGAAGAGCCGTAAGCTGCAGTACTTGGGACATATAATGAGAAATCAATGCAGATACGATCTACTTCAATGCATTTTGCAAGGTAAAATTAAAGAAAAAAAGGCCCCAGGACGAAGAAGAATATCCTGGCTTGCTAACCTGAGAGCATGGTATAGAAAGACCTCAACACAGCTATTTCGTATAGCAACCAACAAAGTCATCATAGCCAGGATGATCGCCATCGTTCGGAACGGACAGGCACCCTAAGAAGAAGAATTGACCTTATCGTAGAATGCGCGAATTTACAACTAGACCTCATGAGGCTTAAATATTACCATGGGAGAGATTGTTTGCCGACTGGCTTGCCCGCCTTTTTAGGAGTTCTGTACTTAATTGGAGTTAAAAAGTCTCATTATCAACAACATCAGAGTTTTTTTCGGCAGTTATGTCCACGAGCCGGTTTCACCTACTAGTACAACCAGACAGAAAAGAATAAGTATGCCTATATATAGACAGCATGCTGTGCGAAACTATAAAGTAAGGTTTACATGAGACGAGTAGTAGCTGTTCAAGTTACTTGAGCACATAACTTGAGCAAGTAACTTCTTCAAGATGTGAAGAACAAAATAAAAAATCTGAACACGACATTTTTCCAGGAACATGCTACAATTGCAAAACATAAAAAGTCTGGTGCTTGTATATATGATCTTTTACGCTTTATTTTTTCTCTTCTCCAAATTGCTGTCAAAGTTCAGTTATTTTACTTGAATTGTGCAAATGCTTTGATTAAATGCCCTTTAAACTTAAATACTTAATTAAAGTTACATGTACAAGTAGACAAGAGTCAACCGGCTGTGATAATACGACCAGGATCTTCCATCTTCAAGAATATCCCTAGGAAAACCTTCTTTTGGAGGCATAATGGCAAGTAGTAAAACATACAGATATATAGGTACCCCAGGTGGGTAGAGCACAAGACGAGAACTTGCCAATGAAAACCAATTGAAACAAAAACATCAACTAGGCACTATCATTCTTTTTTTTTTTTCTTTAAAAAAATTTTAATGTTTGTGACCTATTTTTACCATTGGGGATATAAACCATCGTGTAAGTTTCAAATAGACCCTCGTATTCCTCTGTGCACCCTCTATTGCGGTCCTTGCTAAGCTGACGACTTGTAAACGCTTTTTATCTGATAAAGTGACACCTTGGGTATCGTTTTTAGCACGCACAATACTAGAAAAGGGTCCAAAGATATGAAAATGGGAATAATTTAAATGTTTTATGGTTCAATGAATAATAATGGACCTTAAAGAGGAACTTAAGTTTCAAATGATTTTTCAAAATAAATAAAATTAGTTTAGTTAATATTGAATTGTGAAAATAATGTTTAGAGTCGTATCCAATATCAACAGTAAGTAAATGTGCTATTAGAAATATTCAAGCTTTTTGACTTGTACCACATTTTATCTTTTATTTAATATATTGAATTAGAGACAGGAGCTCAAAGTAATCTAAAAGAAAACAAACTACTAATCAACAAAGCCACTTTAGAACTAACCTGAACCTACGGAATCCTACTCTGGCGAACTGTCTCCAACTGCAATATACAAATATGTAATCCAAATATTTCAAAACAATATATTAGGAATGATACTGGATGTCAATTACTATATAGGTACCCTATTTAATGCGCCAAAGAGACACGGCAATCCTATCGGCGAAACAAGTGAATATATTGCAACATACTGCCAAAAATCCTCAGTGCATCCGAAGGTACTAGCCAAATAATTGTTTGAAGATATTAACGAAACAATAATAATAAAATATTTCAAATCTACAGACTTAAGTACTAGGTTGAACTAAAATTAACAAAAAAACCTCTTAGCTTATAGTGTACATATTGCAAATAGTAACTAATCAAAAATATTATATAGCAACCAATAAAACATTTTACCGTTGGTACAGTATAAATCCTAAAGCACGTCATTATCTACGTCAGAGGTTTAAGTTGGCATTGTTGTCAAATTGAAAAAAGAAATCCTGAATTCATTTTAAATTAAATATTTTACATAATTACTGCAGAAGTGGATTGTACAACAAAACAAATTAATATTCAATGTAATTGAATAAAAAATTAAGATAGAAAACAAAAATTAACTAATAATCTTAGTTTAAAAACAATTTGAGCCGCTCGTGTAGAATAAAGAAGTAAAATAAAATAAAAACACAACACTTTTTTCAATACTTATTTACTTTTAAATGTTTTGTTACAACTAGATTTTCAAATGATAATCAATCTTTTTTTCTTCAGCTTTATTTAAGTTTTAGTTTTCCTGCTTTCCACTAATATTGCGGATGGGGGGGGGGGGTGGTAGCCCAGAAGGCAGCGAAGAGTGCGATTGCGATAGGAAGAGTGATGCCTAACATTGGAGGACCCAAACCAGAAGCGAGACCTTGTACGGTGTTGTGCAATCAATCATCCTTTACGCGACTTATAGTTTTCCCGAAGGCAAAACTATTTTTAAAAAACAAATACTTTATTAATTAACTACAAAAATACGAAAAAGATCGGACAATTTTATATAAAGATTTAATGCTCCTTTTTTAAAGTTTAAGAACGGACTGAATTATATCTATATAAAAATGCAGTGGTGAATGACAATATAAAAATGCAAAGTAATCTTTATTACAAAGTTCATTAAACACAAATCCTAGATCATCACTCTTAGGTGAATGGCTAGAACAGGGCCGGCTCCCATAACTCCTCCCTTGCGAGTTCTTGGCATATTTCATGGAGTAAAAAATGCTCTTGGATTTGGTACAGGAACTGTGGGATCATCTTCTTCCGTAGGTTGTTCATCGTATGTTGGATGTGGATTTTCTTTTGTTCTTAACTTCTTAATATAGTGAATGGCTATGAAGATGACAATAATTACTATTAATATATATACTATGGTAGTCCAATGGTTTGTGGGACGTTCCTTTAGATGCTGGAGTACCACGGGTCGAGTTTGATTTTGATTCCTTTGGATTGTGTGAATTTTGTCGAGAGGGATATCCTTTAGAACAATTTCTGGAACTTCTTCTTCTTCTTGAGTATTAAAAACTTTCAACTCGGGTAAGAGAAGTGGTTGGCCTTGGACAACTGTCTTCTGATTAATAAACGTTTTCTTATCTACTTTGAATTGGCATTGATAAGGAATGGAAACTAGAAAATTTCCTTTTAATGTGGTAAAATCTGTTTTCTGACATATCATCTCGATTTTAGTTTGGTTTACGAAGATGGCAATGTAATGTGAATCATCAATTTGTTGTATTACATTCTCAGATATTCGGACGGGAGTTCTGCGGCAAGTTGTGGAACTGGTCTTCAGTTGCAATAATTGAAAGACGCAATCTTCTTTCTCTATTCCAGCAGAGAAATCGCCATCAGTACAATAGAAATTGGGCTTCAGGTCCAGACAGGGCAGTGAGTGATATTGGTAATAATTTTCATTCATAGTCAGAAAGGTATTTTGAGGTACGATGGTACTGTGATTTGACGTAGGAATTGAATAAAGATGATAATAGGAGAAGATTTCTGGGTAAACAATAGGAAAGTGAACAGCAAAAACAATTTTTGTCTCAGAGTAATAGGCTTCTGTTTTTAAAATATCATAATATTTATAAGTATCATTAAAATTTTGAAAAAGTATTTCATTTTTTGTATGGTATTTTAAAATGATTTCTATTATAGAATTTAACTCATTTTTATCGATAATGCTATTATGTAAAATTCCAAGTCGAGCAAAAGTAATGGCATTTTCTATTTCATCTAAAAGCTGTAAGATAATGTTTAAGTTTAAATTTAACTGATCTAATATATTTCTAGTCTGCAAATAGTCATTGAAATCAAATATAAATTTATTTAAAGATGTGCGTATCTTATCTATGCCCATAAAAATAGTTTCTTGATTGTTCTTTATTAGAGTTACTGTTTCGTTAAAATTTGCTATTGTCTTTGGTCAGAGAAATTTGTTGATTAACTTTTTTTACTAGTATTTGATTATTATTTTGGAGATCAGAGATGGCTTGGTCATAAAACAAGGCGTCACTGAAATCAAGATTACCAGAGATACTTTTAATTATAGATCCTAAAATGTCTATAAGACCTCTTTTTGATCTAAAAGGTGGCAATAAAGAATTGAATTTTTGTTCAGCGGATTTAAGTTGGAAGAGTAGAGCGTGGTCAAAGTTATAAAGTTCTTGAAAATAAGGATGACTAAGGCCATCTTGAATTGCAAGTGTTACATTATCATATGCATATCTTATAGATTCTATTTCGGTACCTATAGGGGAAAGATCGTAGTAATGAAGAAATGTATGTATTTGGGATTTTACCTTTGCTGTTCCTAAATTATATGGAAGGATTCCGGGATTATTTTGGAGGTTAGTTATTTGAACTTTCTGTGTCCTTACTGGAGAAAGGGCCAGGGTCGATAGGATTAGTAGCGTCCTGTAACAAGGTTGCTTGGTTAGTTTTTGGTCTTTTAAGGTTTTGTTTGTGTAATAATTTATTGCTGTGTACCTTTACTTTTATGTGTTCGTCTGCGATAGCTTTTTCTTTGTAAAATTTGGGATTAAGTTTGTTTCTGGTTAATGTTGTGTTTTTCTTGTATACATCAGTGTCGGGTAAATAGTTTAATGGTTCATGCCGGTCTTTGTTGTGACGTTCTATTGTAGATTCCTTGTGAGATATTAGCTTTTCGTTTAAAGATCTATAAATTTTTGCAGTAGCTTCTCTGTGATTTTGGATATAATTATTAATTACAATTTGGTCCAAATTTATATCAAATATTTCTTTTGAATTTAAATGTCCATTCAGTATATCAATTGGCTTCTGTTTCGTAACAGAATGGATCGAATTATTGTATCCTAATACTGCATAAACCATATCATTTAGGATATCTATTTTATTGTTATTTTTTGCTCTTATAATTCTCAGATGTTCAATAATAGTGGAATGAAATCTTTCGATAGCACCTTTCGACTGGGTACTGTTTGCGGTGACGTAATGTGTTTCGACTTTGTGAACATCGAAAAATTCCTGAACAACCGAATTTTTTAGTTCAGTTCCTCTGTCCATTACAACTAAAGAGGGAACACCGTGATGAGACATAAATATTAGTAATGCTCTTGTTATTTCGATACCAGTTAATGCTGTAAGTGGGTAGGCTTGTCCGTATTTTGAGAAAGTGTCAATAATTGTCAAAAATTTATGTCCTTGTGTAGATAAGGTGTCACAAAATATAATTTCCCTTGGTTTTGACGGTGTTGGTGTAATAGATAATTTCTGGCGTGGAGGGTTTCGGTCATATTTATTGGTTTGACAAATCTCACACTTATTTATGAAGTTCGTTATATCGGTTTTCATGGTAGGCCAATAGTAGAGTTGTCTAAGTTTGGTTTCTGTTTCAAGTATGCCACGATGGTTTGTTTTTCCTTCATGATATTGTCTAATAGTTTGGTGTTGTTCGTCTTTGTCAGTAATGTCTCTTAGAATTGTATTACACTGAATTAATTTGTAAGCAGAATTTTTGAATACATTTCGTAATACTTCGAGAATTTGGGAAATGTAATTCTGGTCCTGGTTTTTGAAATACACACCATATGTATATTTTGGATGAATATAGTTCTTAAAGACGTTTATGGTGTTATTCTCTAGGTCATTAGTAGAAATTTGTATATGAATACGTTTTTTGTTAGGAAATATCTGTTCGGTCTTTGGTTTAACTGATGAATGTAAAACGAAGTCAATAATAATTTGGTGGTCAAAAGAATTTATGCTTTTTTCCGTAATTTGCATTCCTAGAACAGGATCTTCTGCACTTGTATGTACGGTATTGTTGTCATCATCTTCTTTGTCTCCGTCTGGGTTTGATTGGTCTATTTCGTCTTCTCTTTCCAAATTTTCTTCTGTGTCTTTATTCTCTTGATTTTCTTTATCTATTGTTTGTAAATCGCCTGCATTTGCAAGTATTGATTCATTGTCCATATTTTGGTCGTTATTAAGATTTTTCACGTATTTTATAAATTCATTAGTATTTATTTCAACTCTAGATAGAGCGTCGGCATTTCCGTTTGTCTTTCCTTTTATATATTCGATTTCGTAATTAAATTCTTCTAGCTTTAATCGCCATCGAACTAGTCTAGAATTTGGTTCCTTCAAAGACATTAAGTATCTAAATGGTTTATGGTCACATTTTATTGTAAACTTAACTCCGTAGAGATAAGGTCTGAAGTATTTTTTGGCCCATACTATGGCTAATAGTTCTCTCTCGATAGTGCTATACTTTTGTTCGGATTCATTTAACGTTCTAGATGCGTATGCAACGGGTTTTTCTTGTCCGCCTGTATTTTGGGCTAAAACTGCTCCAATAGCGAAACTACTTGCATCAGTTGACAGAATAAATTTCTTCGTAAAATCTGGATACTCTAAGATTGGTTCGTTGGTAAGCAGTTCTTTGCAATCCTCAAAACATTTAATGAACTGTGGTGTGTGTTCGATTTTTGCACCCTTTTTTAGACAAGATGTTAATGGTTTTGTTACTCGAGCAAAATCTTTTATGTATCTTCTGTAGAATCCAAGTAGTCCAAGAAAGGATTTTATTTCTTTAGTTGTTTTTGGTAATGGGTACTTATTAATAGCTGTGATCTTATCAGGGTTTGGTTTAATACCTTCAGGTGTCACAATGTGTCCTAAATAAGTAACTTCCTTCTTTAGGAACTCACACTTATCCAATTGAATTTTGAAATTTGTCTCTTTTAGTCTTTTAAACACTTTATCCAAATTTACAATGTGTTCTTGCAACGACGTGGAAAATACTATGATGTCGTCTAAATAAACTAAACATATCTCATTTTGTAATCCTCTCATAATATCGTCAATTACTCTCTGAAAAGTTGCTGGACTATTCTTTAATCCCATTGGCATTCGAACATACTCATAGTGTCCGTTCTCTACAGTAAAAGCTGTTTTCTGGCTATCCTCAGGTTTCATTTCGATTTGGTAGAAACCACTAGCTAAATCTAAAGTTGTAAAGTAGTTACACCTGCCTAATTTATCCAAAACATCGGTAATATTTGGGATGGGATAGCGGTCGTCTATCGTTTTTTCGTTGAGCTTGCGGTAGTCCACTACGATTCTGAATTTCTTTTTACCGGAAGCGTCCGCTTTTTTTGGTACTATCCAAATATTCGACGACCAAGGCGAGTTGCTCGGCCTAATAATTCCTTGGTCCAACATGGATTGTATTTGTCTCTGTACTTCTGTTTTATACACAAATGGATAACGGTATGACTTAGAATAAATGGGCATTTCGTCAGTAGTTTTTATGGAATGTTTCATTTGGTTAGTAAAAGTAAGTGGTTCACCTTCTCTGTGAAATATTGTAGAATATTTTCTACACAGTTTTAAAATTTGTGCCTTCTCTTCGGAATTGAGATGGCCAGTTCGGATAAGCTTGTCAATATCTACTTTTTCGGTGTTTTCGTTTGGTATAATGTCGGCATAAAATAGGTCATAAGAATTATATTCAAAAGGTACAGTTTGGAGAGGTTCAGACAGAGAGAAAGTAATTTCGTCATCAGTATTATTACGTATTTCAACTATAGCATTACCATTTTGAGCTTCAGAAAGTATAGAAGGGATTTCGCAATTTTTTATGAATTGTCTGGCAATTAAGATATCACCGGATTTTTGACAGACGGGAATATTGGTTACAATACGACTATGGGGATCGATTTTCATTTTAAAAATAGCTGGATTACTTTCCAAATAATGAATTGGCAAAGTTTTCTCAGGTGTAATTAATTTAGAATTTGTAAGATCCAAATGAGCTTGTAACATTTTTAAGGTATCTATGACTAAAAGGCCATCAAAGATATCATGGAAAGCAAAATGGTAGAATTTAAAATCACCGGATTTATTAAATTCATCAAATATGGGGATCATTGCACAATTTTATTGAGTTGATGTCTGAAATGCTGCCGATACAGTAAAAGGTTCCCTAAATATTTTATTTTTATAAAATTTTTGGGCAATTTCGGGCTTTAAAAAGGACTTAGACGCTCCAGTATCAATCAATAAAATAATGGGTGGATTAGAAATTTTACGATAGGGTAATTCTTTTTTATCAGACGAAATGTTAAGTTCTATCAAGGAGTGTCGTTGGTCAGGTCGGTTTCGTGAAAATTTTGGGAATCGTCATCATTTACATATTGATAGTTGTCACAATATTCATCTGAATTATAAAAATTTTGATTATCTTCTTCCTCAGGTATTACCTCTCTGTTAAATAACTCTTCATGATAGAAATTTGGATTTTGGCCTGTGCTTTTAAAATGATTATAATTTTGTCGGAAGTATGGTGCTGTATTTCGTGTAGAAACACTCATAGGAGTAGGTTTGGCTTGATTATTATTTGGATTGGGCTTCCAAACATTTTTTGGTTTACCGAAAACTTGAGAATTTGTAAAATATTTGGTTTGAGGTGGATTTGGGTGTCTTGAAAGTTGTACAGGACCTCTGGGAAATTGAGGTCGGTAGTTAACTGTATGAGTTATATCTGGTTGAAAGTTAGATGTAGAAGGTTGGCTTATTCTTGGCTGAGAATATTGTATATTTGGCTGTCGAATTGATTGAAAATGATTGACATTTGGATTAGTTGGTTTTCGAATAAAATTATTATTATTATTAGAATTATTGTGATTAAAAGTTTGATTTTTCTGATAATACTTAATATTATCCTCCTCTCTAATAAACTGAATCGCTTGCTCTAACGAAGCAGGTCGCATTGCACGAATAATGGGCCCTAAAGGCTCCCTAAGACCAGCTAAAAATGATTTTAATGCCTGCTTCGTAAAGAAAGCTCTTTTGGATTCACGTTCCTGATTAATATAGTGCAAATCTATGTAATTACAACTAGCATTTAATAAAGTTAAAAGTCTTTCATGAAATGAATATGGAGATTCATTAGGTTTCTGTTTGATATTTACTAAATCTTGATTCAAGCAATTTTCATCACGATGATCACCAAAATTGAGAATCAAAGTATTTTTTATATCTGGCCAAGTTTTAGCGCCGCTTATGGCTACTATTTCTTCTACTTTGCCTTCTAATTTATTAAGAATACCATTTAACAATAAAACATTTTGAAAACTGGCTAAATTATTCCTATCAAAATAATGATTTAAAATGGATTCAGTTGCATTCACAAATCTGTGAAGTTTATTAATATTTCCATCAAAATTTGGAATAATTGAAAAAGTTTTTATATCTAAAATAGGTGTTGCCATTTTATCTCTTAATTTTAGTTTACAAAAATTATTAATTAAGCCTAACTCTTCGTTAATATCGATTTCGCTAAAGGATTCGTTTTCAGAAGAGGAGTCTGACATAAACAAAACCTACTTACCACATCCGTGCTGCACACTGTCTTCCTCGATGGAGTTCACTGGCAAAACTGGGATACTGGTTCTCGATTTTCGTGAAGGGTTAAAACCCAAAGAACTTTCCGCGGTGGATTTTCCCGAAAATCTGTACTTACTGCGCCAGTTATAGTTTTCCCGAGGGCAAAACTATTTTTAAAAAACAAATACTTTATTAATTAACTACAAAAATACGAAAAAGATCGGACAATTTTATATAAAGATTTAATGCTCCTTCTTTAAAGTTTAAGAACAGACTGAATTATATCTATATAAAAATGCAGTGGTGAATGACAATATAAAAATGCAAAGTAATCTTTATTACAAAGTTCATTAAACACAAATCCTAGATCATCACTCTTAGGTGAATGGCTAGAACAGGGCCGGCTCCAATAACTCGCGGATCCAGTCTGGAGTGAGGCGATAGAACTACCAACCTACAAATGGCTCATGATACGGGTAGACAGAACAAGTCTGTTGCGAGTAGCATGGGTCTACAGGACTGTATCTGAGGCAGCCTTGTGGACTATCGCAGGTTATGTTTCTCTGTATGTGTTAGCAGTAGAAAGGAGACATTTCTATGAGAGAAGACAATATTTGACAGCAGCCATAAAAAAAAGAAAAACGAGAAAGATCAATAGAATGATGACAAAAAAAAGTGAAACAACACAGAAGATGTTGCTCAGTGGACCAAGATGCTGATCCCGAGCCTAAGGGACTGGGTGGACTGTGATTACAGGTTACGGATTACTTTCTGACGCAAGTAGGTACTCACAGGACAAGGGTGTTTTGGGACATATCTTCATAAATTCAGAAAGACAGATACAGATAGATGCATATACTGAGAATATTCTGACACTGTTACTTACACAATGCTGGAGTGTAATAGATGGATAGTGGAGAAAAACAGAATGTGTAGACAAATAGGTGTGAACCCTGTAACTGTGAGAGAGATGTTCGTGAAGATGACGGAAAGTAAGAAGGAATGGAATATTGTACATAATTACATTCGAACAGTAATTAAAAAGAAAGAAGAAGAAGAGAAACATTAGCCGGAACAACAACAAAGATAAGATATACATAAGAGAAGGTAGTGCTTCGAAAGTGTCGTCAGCCTCACAGCGGCCATCCCACTTTCAAAGTACGGTACGTGCGACAGTAAACTGCGCACAAGTAGGAGAGGGTGGTTTTAGTTTTTAGGCAGGATAACAGGAAGACGTCTGTTTGCAGAACCTCCTTCTTCTAAGGGAAAATGGGCTCAGATTCTACTTCTACTTCTCTATCCTGAATCCAACAGACGCCAGCCATCCCTAGAGATGGGTTAACTTGGTACGGCTTTTAGAAATTTCTACCTCAGAGAAAAAAAGTAGGTTATTTATGGTAAGAATGTCTTCGTCACCATAATCTTTATCAGTTTGAGAATTCGTGGCATTTATTGACAAGCTTCAAGACGTACCTAATTTTTTTTTAATTTACCAGGCCATTTTATTTAAAAAGAGGGGTTGTTATTTTCGCCACCCCTTCTGGGAAAAGATTATTGTATTATTTTTATAATGTACATTCCTAAAAATATTTATTACTACTAAGCAATCAACATTTTGCCTAAAAACGGTTTGTTGTCTTTCATTATTGTGTGCAAACCCTTATAAGAACATATTGTGGTGTTGTTTGGATATACAGATAGAACGCGTCTTTTATTAGACCCTAATCGACAGCAAAAACGTGACGGTAGGCCATCATCTTATTAGTCTTTCTGGCCCTGAATATTCTTTCACTCTTTGTTTAAGCAGATTTTTCATTAAAAGCATGTTGTGTTATGTGTATTTTAGTAGACACTTTGCTTTTTTCTTTTTTGCAAACATCTAGACTCAAGTACGTATTTTTTACTTATTTATATTTTATAGAAGACAACTACGTAAATACCCCCTGACATCCCATATGTTGTATGCGTAAGATAGAAGAACCGCAGCATCAGTTTGTCATTTGTCTTTTGTCAACTTTAATTACTGATTCAAAAATTTTATTCAAAAATAAATTAATTACATTTTAGTAAACACAACGCGTTCTTTACTTTCTTTAATTCTGTAACAATATTCCTTAATAAATCTCCACACTTTGTCCCAAAGAGATTCTTCGGTGGAACTGTGGAATTTTAATTGATAGTTCCTTAAGTTAAAGCCATCGTAAAGGCGATGAAGCAATATTAAATTTAAGTATGGAGCTTGATATAAAGCTAGACCATCCGCTCGGTGAATGCAAAATTTTATATTACAAACTTTTTAATTTTCCGCCGACCTGACCTCGCCGACGCGACGACAGAGAAGACGTAAGTGCAGTTTTGCCACTGCGAAGGCGGAACCTTCAGAACTAATTAAATTTTATAAAAGGGGGTTAGATACTTAAAACAAAAATTGTACTATACCGGCACGTAATATTCTTTATAGTTGGTTAAGTTACGTAAACATTTTATTAAATTTTTTTAAGTAACTGTCTAATTGCTTACCTTACAAACAAGAGTTTTGACGATCGGTCGTTTAAACTTTGCATTGCAGCACATTTTTCTGTTAGAAGAAATTCTATTGTTTTCCTTACGGCTTTCTTTTTTCATTATACTATTTATTTTTGGAACGTTTACTATATAGAGAAAAAACACGCAGGTCAGTGAATATTTCTCAAATTAAAAAGTAATATGGGAGGCTGGCCCAAAACAACATTACACGGCACATTACCGATTTTGATTGAATTGCAGAAATCTGGAGTTGTATTCCACTTAAGAATGCTAAATAGTAGTACTGTCGATAACTTTTATGAAACTGTGTTTCTCAGATGTTATACATTCTGCTATAACAGTGTGTTTATAGTTAATTGAATGAATAGTTTTCCTTTACTTCTTGATTACGAGCTAATTGTTCTATGGATGTGGCATTTTCTTAAATTTTAAAGGTTTGTATCACAAAATATGTTCTAGTATAAGTTGTGTTTCAACAGAGATCCATATCATGGGGTTATGTGAAAACGATGTACTCTAAATAAAAGGTCTACGTTGGGGGCAAAAATGGCATATATACTAACAGATGTATGCCTTTAAGGCTGATTTATGGATTGAATATTATATAATAATAAACCAGAAACTATAATCATATTACTAAATCAAGCTAAGCTATGTTGTTACAGTGATCATGGTCAGCAAATACGTTATACACACAAATAGGCAAACCTGGAATAAAAACTTAATTTATAATTTAAACGAAGCTGTTTGTAGTCAACAAATGGGATGCCTAAAGTCATCAAAAACATTCAATGTTCCATTCATAACCTTAAGCAGACGAGTTAGTAACTCTAATAAAAGAGTTAAAAATAACGAGAAAGGACTTTTTTCCAAGCACTCTTACATTTTATACCACATTTACAATCACCCAAGATAACGAAATAGTTAACATTTGAAATTATTAAAAGCGCGATTATTTGGATTTATCTGTGATGATTTGAGGAGACTAGCTTATGACTGGCAAAATGGAATAATTTTGACGACAGGTTTAACAAAGAATCAAAACATTCTGGATAGGACTGGATTAAAGGATTTAGGAATAGATATCTCGATATTACATTACGGAGACCTGAAAATATCTTAATAGCTAGAGCAATCGCATTCAACAAAAAAATGGCAAAATTTTTCAAAGCGTATCAAGAAGTTAGCGACAAATATATTTTTGCCGAACGAATCTACAATGTGGATAAGACTGGATCCAACGTGCTAAATCCAACAAAAGTATTTGCTGTTACCGGTAAAAAACAAGTTGGTTCTATCGCGAGGGCTAAACGCGTAATACATGTCACAGTTGTTCGTTGTACAAATCCAATTGGAAACTACATTCCCCCACCATTTATATTTCCAAGAAAAAATTGGAAATCAGATTTATTAGAAAGAGAGCCTACAGCTACAGTGGGGTTTCCTCACGGATCGCATTGTATTACAGGCGACATCTTTCTCAAATGGTTGAAGCATTTCCAGAAATTTAGTCATGTAATTAAGAAATCGCCTATTTTGCCGTTTCTGGATGGGCACATTAGCCACAACAACTGGAGCGTGTTGCAATACGCATGCCTAATAATATAGAATATTACTCGTTTGCATGCCTTCACATTGTAGTCATCGCATCTAACCATTGGACGTTTCATTCTTTGTACATTTGAAAGCGTATCTAACATAAGGAGACAAAAAAAAATCAAGAACAATGAAGAAAGCCAATTTCTGTTGATCTTAATTCTGATTATCTGTTTTTTCCCTCAATAAAACAGACACACATCATTGTTGAAAAACAATGAAGCAAAATGTTGCCATAACCATTTACCATCCACATCAAAACAAGCAACTAAATGCTTGTAAACTTGTTCACCAGCAGTCCCTTCATGGCGGAAGTCAAACAAAAAAACAGAAAATTTAAAGGCAAACTACAAAACAGTTTAGGAGATGAATTGAAATAGATTAAGAAAAAGCATTAAAAAGTAAACCTGATGAAGAAGAAGATGAAGCTTTCTACTTATTTTATTGCGAAGCGTTTGTAACGATAAGACTGCCAAAGAGAATTGAAATACTATTATAAAATAATACCTGGATCAACCATGGGAGCTTATCGTCAATGCTCCGCCTAGCTCATTCTCTCAAGTATGAATCCGTCTTGTATTAAACTATAAATTAAACAATGAACACTTAGCTGGTAACAAATAAAACAATAATTTAAATTCTTCTTCTTCAGCCTTCATTTATCCATTGTTGGACATAGGCCTCCTAAGATTGCTTCCACGCTTTTCTATCTTTTGCAATTCTCATCCACTGCTTTCCAGCTACAGCTGTTATATCGTCTATCCATCTCTTTTTGGGTCTTTTCACGCTTCTTTTTGTCACTTGACAAGAATGTCACTTTATGAGACAATCTGTTGGTGTCTTGTCTTGCTACATGTGCTACTCATTGCCATCTCAATGTCGCTATTTTTTCCGTGATGTATGTCGGTTACTTTAGTTCTTCGACGTATTTCGGTGTTAAAAATTTTGTCTCTGAGGCTTATATTTAACATGGCCCTCTCCATGGCTCGTTGAGTTACACTTAATTATTCTGCCATTTTTCTTTTTATTGCCATAGTTTCCAATCAATAAGTTGCAACTGGTAGTATACAAGTGTCATAAGTTTTTCATTTTAAGTGTATTATATATATAAATTGTTCTACCTTTTCTATATTAATGTTATCTGTCGTGATGTTTTCTAGGCTATCGCTTAATATCTTTGTTTTGTCGCGATTCATTTTTAATCTTATTTGATTCGATTTGTGATTTAAATCTTGTAGCATTGATTTTAGTTCATGGATATCTGTGCTTATTATTACTATGTCGTCTGCGAAACGCAAATTGTTAAGATATACTTCATCTATTTTTAATCCCTTTTTGACCCAATTTAGTTTTTTGAAGACATTTTCTAATGCCAAAGTAAATAACTTGGGTGAAATGGTGTCACCTTGTCTAACACCTACCCTATCTGAAAATATAGTGTTAGTATAATACTAAAGTGGACCAATCAGAAATTATCTACTCTAAGTAGCAAATATGCAAATGATAACAGGTCAGAATTAGCTGATGTAGACACAGTTGAGTTTAGAGCTTTCTTAGGATTGCTGTTATATTTATCAATATTTAAATCGAATCACGAAGATGTCGACTCATTTTTTGCTACAGACGGAACTGACTAAGATATCTTCCGTTCCGTAATATCGAAGAAAAAATTCTTGACCATTTTAAGCGCTCTGAGATTTGACAATCCTTTTACACGCGATGAAAGAAAGAAGACTGATCCATGTGCTGCTATTTCTAATATTTTTTAGATGTTTATACAGAACTGTTAGGAGCTATACTCTATTAGTACTACTGGATGCATATATGAAATGCTTATTGGATTTAGAAGGAGATGTAAATTCAAGATCTACATGCCACAAAAGCCTACAAAATATGGAATTAAAGTAATGTCTCAAAGTGATACCCGAACCAGTTATTTGTTCAATGCCTATATATATGGGGAAAAAAATACCGATGGAGTAGGCCTTGATGATCAAGAAAAAAAACTAAATGTTCCTACTCAATCTGTTCTCCGATCATGCAAGCCTATTTATAAGACAAACAGGAACATTACCGCCGATAACAGGTTGACCTCTACAGAACTAGTGAATATCCTAAAGATGAAAGGTAAGGAAATTCCACCGGCGTTCCTTCCAATGGTTTCATCCAAAAGTTGACGAATCTGTTTATAGGTTTACTAAAAAACTAACGCTTCTTTCTCATATGCCAAAGCGAAACAAGGCGGTTATACTTGTTTCATCGATGCACCACAATGAAAGTGTTGACAGTGATTGTGGAAAGCCTAAAATTATTGCATTTTATAACGCGACAATAGGTGCAGTAGATGCTCTGGATGAAAAATGCAGCAAATATTCGAGCTGTCGCCGTACACGTAGATGGCCAATGTCAATATTCGAGTTGTCGACATAGCTTCTACAAATGCATATATTGTATACTTATAATTATACAAATAACTTGATTTCAATTTATCAAAAGTTTAGCACATGATTTAGTAACACCACTGCTTACCAGAAGACTAGCCAACACACAAATTCCTAGAGAAATTCGAATTAATATTAGTAGGATACTGAAGGTTTCAGTTCTGGTTATCGAAACAGTGAACGAGAAGTTGCCAAATAGAAAAACCTGCCTGATCTGCCCGCCAAGGCTAAAAAAAAAGAACTGCTTATGTGTCTGTTGAATGGAAGAGACCAACTTGTTTGGACTATTTAACCTTCAGCCGGGCGCGCCGCAGTAATTTGCTGCGTAAACTCAATATTTCCAGGTAAAATGTTAACGGGATGTACGTGATATTTTTAACATTCCCTTATCGGTTAATCCTTAGTCGGTACCCATCATCGTCTTGTGAAATCCAAATCCAATTAGTTAGTTATCGTAATTTATTGTGAATAGTACATCGAGGCAGACAATTGTAATGAATTGCGCCTGGTAATGAAATTCGCGCAATTTTTTTTTTTGAAATAACTAATATATTATATGTCTTTTTCGAGAAATTGAAATTTTATTGTTAAGTAAAATTGTTAATAATATAATTATTTATAAGAATTTATAATATACAGTATGGTGGAAATGAAAGGAATAAATTAGTTATTTCGTAAACCGGAGACTTTAAGGAAAAATCCTGAAACCCGTCGATTTTTATTTTTAAATAAGCTATTCGTAAGAATACATTTTTATTTTTGACGTCATCTATGTGAGCGTGATGACGTCATTGCTAAAATTTTTGAATAGAAAGGGGGGTATTGTAATACATCATTTGAAAGGTCTTTTAAATACCTATTCAGCTATATCAATATGCCTAAGTAATTAAAGTTTGTAATTGTTTAAAAACATAATTAAATTTTTATTATTACAATAAATATTTATTTAGTATATGAAGTATTATTCAATAAATACAACGAAACCTAAATTAAGTACTCAAATTGTTTACCTTCAGCCATCTTCAGCTAAAATACAATGAGAAAGGCGTGCCGCGAACTCTTCTCTAACATTCTCTAAAACTTCCCGAGTTATTTGAACAACCTCATATTCTTTCTTTCAGTTCATTAATATTTTGTGGTCTATTTTCATACACCTTACTTTTTAAATATCCCCATAAAAAGAAATCAAGAGGAGTCAAATCAGGTGACCTAGGCGGCCATTCTATTGTTCCTCTTCGACCTATCCACCGATTTGGAAAGACGTTGTTTAAGTAGTTGCGTACCAAGACAGCATAGTGTGGAGGCGCACCATCTTGCTGTAGCCATAAATCATTTCTGTTTGGAAACAACCGGTTCAATTCTGGAAGCAAGAAATTTTGAAGAAATTCTAAATATCGAGGACCTGTTAAGTTTTCTTCGAAAAAGTATGGTCCAATACACCTATTATCTATTATTCCCACCCAAACATTAATTTTCTCTGGGTATTGAGTACGGTACTCTTGCATCCAGTGTGGATTTTTAAAAACATAGGATCTCTGTTATTTCGTTCCATTATAATGTCACAAAATTCAATTCGTCTATCAAAATCATCTTCCATAAGTTCTTGTACTAAACTTACTTTGTAGGGATGCCACTTTTTCTTTTTTAGCTGTTTAAGAACTGTTGAATGGTCCATGTCATTATCTAATACTACTTGCCGTGAACTGTTATGAGGATTATCTTGAAAAGCTAACAGAACGTCTACTTGTTGGTTTTCAGATATTGGTTTTCTACTACCTTTAGGAAGGTCTTTAACATGACCCGTTTCTCTAAATTTGTTCTCAATTTTGCTTACAGTGGATTGTGAAATTGGTTCTCGACGGGGGTATTTATTATTAAATAACGCACATACTTCTTTCTGCGTACGTGTTTTATCTCCATAACCAATCATTATGAGAATTTCAATTCTTTGCGTTTCAGTTAGCTTCATGTTCAAAGATACAAAGACTTTTTGAATACGTTTACTACAATATTACTATTAATCACTTGACAAAAAGATAATTAAGTTTGAATGTCCAACTATCAATTTTCATATTGATAAGGTAACTAGTTTTTTTAAAAAGGTAAAAAGTAGATAAAAAAGACATTTCATTACCAGTGATGGCCTTTATAAAATTTATTTTTGGGTGTCAATAATACATCATATCAATACTTAATAAATATTTATTGTAATAATAAATATTTCATAATTTTTTTAAACAATTACAAACATCAAATAGTCTGACATATTGATATGGCTGAATAGGTATTGAAAAGACCTTTCAAATGATGTATTACAATACCCCCCTTTCTATTTAAAAATTTTGGCAATGACGTCATCACGCTCACATAGATGACGTCAAAAATAAAAATGTATTCTTACGAATAGCTTATTTAAAAATAAAAATCGACGGGTTTCAGGATTTTTCCTTAAAGTCACCGGTTTACAAAATAACGAATTTATTCCTTTCATTTCCACCATACTGTTTATGAAACATATTAGATTATTGTAGAATTCTATATTATAACATATTTTATAATTTTAGATTACGACATGTCTCGTAAAAATCCAAAGAAAGTGTTAACCCAAGCACAATTAGAGAAAATTCTAAATAATATGACAGATATTGAAGATAAAACAGATGAAATATTGGAAAGTGATAGTGATTTGGATGAACAACAAATTGAGGAGAACCACGACGATACATGTTCAGAGCAATTTTCCCTCGAATTTTCCCATTGGCTCTTGACCTGGAAATCCCTATTTATCGCTCGAACAGCGCATATAAATATTGGCGATTTTCAGGTCAGCCAGGTCTGTCCCTCACGGGCTCTCCGAGAGCTTAGTGCTCTCGGGGCTCTGCTTCCTGCATTTATTTTCCATACTCTGTGGCTGAGAATTTTAACTTAACTTGGTGTTTTATTTCGACGAAGAAATTGTCATGTAAGAAATATCTTGCCTTTTTCAAGGCAAGACACCGAAGATAAATATTTTCAAAGTCGATAACCCGAACATAGACTTAAGTAGAGGAGTTCTCGACAGTATATTCGAAGCCCTCTACAGAGCACCCGGAGACAACAGAAGGTGGTTAGACCCGTATTTGTTCCCCTGAGGTGACATGGCGCCCGACAACGTGGTTAAACTCCGAACCCACGACCCAGCTCGAATTCACAGGAGGCAACACACCATTGACTTCAACATGGGTTGAAGTCAAGAGGAGAATGGGGAGAACCACGTAGTGATAGAAAGCAATACTCTAACACTCCGACATCGAGGCCTTCTGCAGACCTGATGCCTTCGACGTGCAGACACCTTTGACGAGCCAGCCAATATAGAATATATTTATATGAGGGCATTCTTAAGAAATTAACATATAATAATTTTAAAAAGTTTTTTTTAATAAGTATTATATATTTAAGTGAGCCATGTGCATAGGCAACCAAATATACTCTGAATAAATGACAGACAGAAATAATAGTTGCGAATGTAGAAGTGGGGTTATTTATTGGTTTGAGATGTTTAATTTACATATAATTACGGATTTGAAATAGTGTAATTTATTAATTTAGGTTGTTTAAAATACATATAAGTTTATATTCTGATCTGAAAAGCCTAAATGTCAATAAAATTCTCGATAGAAAAGCAAAGAATTCTCTAGAACACAAGAGTTAACCTTTGTTTACGGTAGAACCTTCGCGAATGGTTATGTCTGTGAAATGGACATAATCGAACATATACTTTTTTGAGAACATTCATAGATGTAGGAAATGGAACAATTCGAATATGATTTCTTGCCAGATGGTTCTGGAACATTGAAAAGGTATAAATACTCGGTGATTTGGATTCAAAATGGCCAGTCAGTCAGTAAGCAGTCAGTATATAGTTAGTCAGAGGAGACACACAATTAGTAGGACAGTTACTATGAAGTCAGTATAAAGCCAGTCAGTCAGTAAGGTAAGCAGTCAGTATATAGTTCGTCAGAGGAGACACACAATTAGTAGGACAGTTACTATGAAGTCAGTATAAGGTCAGACAGTTAGTTAGTAAGAAGACAGACACAGTTAGTTACAGTTAGTGAAGTCAGTTGTTCAGTAAGTTCAAGATTAATCAGTCAGAATTATGAAGAAAGTATAAATAGAAATCAAATTATAATAGTTATATGGTGATTGGATATTGCTGTATTAAAAAGAAGAATAAATATAAATGCTATTAAGAAGAAAAATATTTTAAATTGGTGGAAGCTGATAATTGGAAAAAGTAATTTCACAAAAACAAGGATAACCTAAGCTGAGAACGAAGACATTAAGAAGAACAGTTTCATTTAGGCATTCAGTGACAGAAAGGTACAAAATTTTGTTAATATAACTTAGTTAGTGTCATAACAATTTCAATTTTAAAGATAGTTTGTTTAAAATTTACATTGTCTATATAATTTAATTAGTTTCATAAGAATTTCAATTTAAAGATAGTTTATTTTAAATTTACATTGGCTATGTTAAATATATATGTGTGTTTCATAATAGATATAATAAAGATAATTTCAAAAAGTGCTTACAAACTAATTCTTTGATAACCGCGATAAAAACCCTACCTATATATATATATATATATATATATATATATATATATATATATATATATATATATATAGATATATATATATATATATACATACATATATATATATATATATATATATATATATATATATATATATATATATATATTGATATGATTGGTGTATATTTATGTGAGGGCATTTTTAAGAAATTAGCATATAAAAAGTATTTTTTTAGTAATTATGATGTTGTAGATATATTTAAGTGAGCCATGTGACTAGGCAACCAGATATACATACTCTGAAGTGACGTTTAAGAATAATTACGAATATAAAGTGGGGTTATAATGATAATATGTTGTTTAAAATGTGTAATTTATTAAATTAAAATGTTTAATTTATATAAGTTACTGATTTAAATGTATACTCTGATCTGAAAAGCCTAAATGCCAACAAAATTCTTGATAGATAAGTAAGGAATTCTCTAGATCACCGGAGATGGCTTTGTTTGCGAAATGCTTTGTTCCAGAAAATTCAGATATGTATTTAATAGAACAAATGGAACAGGATTTCTTACCAGATGGTTCTGGAACATCCAAAAAGATATAAATACCCGGTGTATTGGATTCAAAGTCAGTCAGAAAGTTTAAGTCAAGCAGTCAGAAAGTTTAGTAAGAAAGTCGATTCAGTTAGTTATGAGTTTTTTTTAGTATGAAAATTAGTTAGAGGCAGTCAATCAGTTAAAATTGTTCAATATAGTGAGTTAAATCAATATTAAGAAACAGTATAAAGAAAATAATATTGAAGATTAAAAATTATGTTATGTATAAATGATGATAATGGAAGAAGTATTAATTGAATATTAAAATTAAATGATATTTTGGTGATTGGATATTGATATATTGAAAAGAAGAATAAAAATAAATGCTGTTGCTGGTTTGCTTGGTGGTTTATAAATGCTGTGATAAAAAATATCTTAAATTGGTGGAAGCTGATAATTGGAAGAAGTAATTTCACAAGAACAGGGATAACCGAAGCTGAGAAGAAGACATTTGAGTGGTGATTATAATCTATATAGTGGAAAACAGTTCATTTAGGCATTCAGTGACAGAAAGGTACAAAATTTTGTTAATATAATTTAGTTAGTGTCATAACAATTTCAATTTTGAAGATATTTTGTTTGAATTTTACATTGTCTATAGAATTTAATTAGTTTCATAAGAATTTCAATTTAAAGATAGTTTATTTTAAATTTACTAAAGATAATTAAAAAAAGTACTTACAAACTAATTCTTTGAGAACCGCGATAAAAACCCTATATTATTAAAAAATACTCATTGCTCATCATTCAAACAAACAATACATCATAACAATATATATATATATATATATATATATATATATATATATATATATATATATATATATATATATATATATATATATATTATTAAAAAACACTCATTGCTCATTAAAACATCATTCTCAAATAATACATCATCACACAATATCAAAGAGTGTCACAAAAAAGCTTTT
Organism: Diabrotica undecimpunctata; assembly: GCF_040954645.1. Classification (NCBI taxonomy): domain Eukaryota; kingdom Metazoa; phylum Arthropoda; class Insecta; order Coleoptera; family Chrysomelidae; genus Diabrotica; species Diabrotica undecimpunctata. The sequence goes on from NC_092811.1 coordinate 94,995,911, forward strand.
TATTTACCAATTTCTCTGGTCTATAATAAACATTATTGAAATTGTAAAGCTCGTGTAAAACTTCAAAATGATGTGAACAATTATTTTGAAGTTCCGCTATAATATCCACTCGATAAGGAAATTATTTTAAAATAAAATCATCGGTGCTTTTTGTATCAAACAAATAAATATTCAATTAATAACTGGGTTGACAGAAACATTGCATTCCCTTTCAGAAACTCGTGGTTTTGATTGATTGATCCATTTAACACAAAATTAATTATAGCAAATATATTTATATCGATGCCATTTTAAAATGTTTTAAATTGAATATTTTTCTATTTTGTTACACGCATGCGAATACACTCTTTAAACAATCATATCTCGTTTAGTTTTTACTCTATAGAATTAATATAAAAAATAATCAAAAGAATATTATTTTATAGAAATATTTTTAATTTTAATAGAAATATTAAAAATAATCAAAATCATTAGTAAAAATAACTTTTTTTGTATTCCAGTACTTTTTGTATCTTTTTTTTTAGTAATTAGGTTATTTTGAAAAGAAGGGATCTTTAAGAAAATTTCGAAAATATTCTACAAAACTCGTATTTTTCAAAACTAAACCTTTTCAACCACTTTCTACAGATTTCTAAAATGTAATTATTGTATATAAATGAAATAAAGGCTATAGCTGGATAAGATTGTCAAAAGTGCCCTCGCACCGATCAGCAGCGCGATTTGTGCTTTCAATAAAGCATATAAAAACATGACTTCATACAAATTTTTAGCTTCTCAGAGGCCACTGAACCTCTTCAATCTAAAAAAGGAGCTTTTTTCGACTTTACTTTTTTCTGGACGAAATTTTACTTCTAAAAATCTAAAAAAAATCATGAAGGTGTATCTTTTAAATACAAAATAGCCTGACTTTTTTTCAAATTTTTATATTGAAAATTGAGTCTAGGAAAAATCATTAAAATTTTCAATAATTTTTTAGGTTATGTTAATAATTTTTGGCTAACTTTTAAATAGTAATTTTTTATGTATTTATTTTTTCGTTCTTTTGAATGGTTAAGACAGAATTTTCAATTTCTAAGCGGAAAGCATCGAAAAATAAAAAAACCTTTTTTTTACTCATTTATTTGCACATAACCTCAAAATTCAGTTGGTAATTGAACATTTTTCAATACTTTTTCTTCTAAATTATCAAATTCTATTGTAAAATTTCATATCATAAAGATAAAATTCGAAAATATCACGTTTTTTTTTACCCTTTTCGCACTTTTTTTACCTTACCTCAAAATCAGATAGTAAGATGTATGCTTTTTCATCTATTTTCTTACGGGCTACGAATCATCATTGCTAAAATAATAATTTTTAACTTACAAATTCTCAAATTACGAAAAAATGGCGTTTTTCTAATATTTTCTCACTTTATTGGCTCATACCCTTAAAATCTAGTAGCTAAATAATCGAATTTCCGCGTATTTTTGATCGCACCCTTCAATTTTATTATACCACTTGTCTTTTTTTTCTTAGATAGTCAAAACTTGAAAAAAACCATTGGCTTTAAGATTGATCCTTCCTCAACAATTGTTTTTGTTCGTAAGCCTTAGCTGATAATGCATAATTGTCTACATATAGTCTAGTGCCAAATGTTTATCAAAATAAGTAAGTTACTAGATAATGATAGAGCACGCCTATGGGCCGTTGCGAGTTAATACCGAAAATCTCGAGTCGTACTGAAATTCTCGAAGTAGTAGGTCAAATCGAAGTTTAGAGTTAAATATTAGAATTGCCATATATCCTATGGGCGCGCATATCGTACTCTATGGGCTAACGCTAACACAGTCAAAGCGATACGAAGGCGACACTAAGACAAAAGCGGAGGCAACAACAACAATGTCTATTGTTCTGAAGCTATTTTCTGGTGGCATTTTAAAGTAATTACTATTTAAATGGGAATAAGCCACAATTAAAGGTTAAAGTACGTTTATTGATGTTTCCTCGTTTATATCCAAATCAATTTATAAAACAATTTTTACAATGTTGAGAAAATATTTAAAAAATAATAATAATAGTCTTGTCCTATTTAGGTGATCCTAGAGATATATCCCTATCTATCTATCCATATCTATCCTATAGATAGAGATATATAATGTGGAGTTGCATTTGTGGTAGATAATGTTTTTAAGTCAAAAATCATACACTTCCAGGCAGTGAACGAAAGGATATGCAAACTAAGAATTCGCACCCACTTCTTCAACCTTACTATGATAAACATCTACTGCCCAACAGATGAACAAGAGCAACATACAAAGGAAAGCTTCTATCAACAGCTGGAGATAGTATATGACAACGCGCCAAAAAATGACATTAAGGTTATAATGGGTGATATGAATGCCAAAATAGGCAAGGAACCGCAGTTCTATGGCACAACAGGAAAACACTCACTGCACAATGAAACAAGCGAGAATGGGGAGTTTTTGATAAATTTTGCCACCAGTAAAAACATGGTTATAAGCTCCACATGCTTCCCACATAAAGACATACATAAAATGACGTGGATCTCACCAGATGGAACCACAACCAATCAAATTGACCATGTGATGATAGACAAAAGGGCAACCAGTAGTATCTCTGATGTGAGAACACGACGAGGAGCATGCTGTGGATCAGACCATCTTTTACTGCAAACCAAATTTAGGTGCAGAGTTAACAGAGAAAGAAACGAAAGACAACAAAGAACAAACAAACTAGACCTGGAAAAACTGAAGACTCAGGAATGTAGAGAGAAGTTCGAGCAAGAAGTCACAAATGAGCTAAGGACACAAGAACTGCACTCCATAGAGAGCAAATGGAATAATATCAAAACAGCAGTGCTGACAGCAGCAGCGTCCACCGTGGGAAACAAGAAAAAGAAGAGAAGAGGAACATGGTTAGATGACGAGTGCAGGCAAGCGATAGAAGAAAGAAACGAAGCGCACAAAATGTACATAACAAGAAGAACACGGGAAAGACGAACATCATTTGAGGTCGCAAGACGGAAAGCAGACAAGATATGCAGAAACAAAAAGAGAGCTTATGAAAATGGACAAATAGAAGAAATGGAACAAAATTTAAAAAAAAAACGAAACTAGAGGAGCTTACGAATACCTAAAAAAGATAAAAAGTGGATATAAACCTCAAACAAGCCTATGCAAAGATGAAAGTGGGCAAATAATCAGTGACCAACAGAAAGTCACAGAAACCTGGAAGCATTATTTTCAGACCCTACTTGGAACACAAGTAGATATGGAAGATGAAATGGGTACGAACCATGTAGAAGAGAACGAAGTTGAAGTAGAAGCTCCAACCATAGAGGAAGTTCTCGAAGCTATTAAGGCCCAGAAAAACAATAAAGCCCCGGGAGTTGACGAGATTCCAGCAGAACTGTATAAGGTAGGTGGCAACCACCTATCAAGTCATATCCACGCGCTTATCAAAGAAATATGGCAAGAAGAGAAAATACCCGACGAATGGAAGAAAAGTATAGTATGCCCAATATATAAAAAAGGAGACAAACTCCAGTGCAAAAACTACCGTGGAATTTCTCTACTATGTACAGCGTATAAAGTCCTCACGTATATTATAAACCAGCGACTCCAACCACTAGCAGAAAATATTATTGGAGAATATCAGACGGGCTTCAGACGGGGAAGATCGACAATGGATCAAATATTTACAGTCAAGCAGGTCTTGAGCAAATCGTGGGAACACGACATTGATGTTCACAACGTGTTTGTAGACTTCAAACAGGCATACGATTCAGTCAAAAGGGACAGACTATACTATATATTGGCAGAATTAGCATTACCACATAAGCTGATTAGACTCATTAAAGCCACAATGGATGAAACTCAGGCATGTGTACGAATACAAAACAACCGGACAGACTTTTTCAAAATCTCGCAGGGACTAAAGCAGGGAGATGGGCTGGCACCAACATTGTTTAACCTGGCACTGGAGTATGCGGTTAGGCAAATGCAAACTGGACGAGAAAACCTACTGACCAATAAAACGGTTCAACTGGCTGCCTACGCCGATGATATTAATATTATGAGTAGAACATCAACAGGAGCACAGGAAGCATACGCAGAGTTAAAAACACAAACGAAAAGGCTAGGTCTGGAAATTAACACAGAAAAAACAAAAATAATGGTACAGACGAGAAGAAATATAATCCCACAAAACATTATGCATGAAGATGACATTGAAACGGTTGGAAAGTTTACATACCTGGGAGTAGAAATATATGCCGATGGAGCAGAGGATGGAGAAATACGAAAAAGGATAATGTAGGCAAACAAAGCTTATTTTGCCCTCTCCCATATATTTCGGTCTAAAAGTGTCCACCGAAATACAAAGATGAGAATCTATAAAACTTTAATCCGGCCAATAGCATGTTATGGCAGCGAAGCATGGGTCCTGAAAGAAACATCCAAAAACAAACTCGACACATTCGAAAGAAAAGTACTGAGGAGAATACTAGGACCTGTGAGGGAAAACGGAATCTTCAGAATTCGATATAACAACGAGCTCTATCAACTGTATAAGGAAACACCCCTGTCAGACTTCATTAGAATACAAAGATTGCAATGGGCCGGACATGTGATACGAATGGGAGAGGATAGGCTACCAAAACGAGCACTGAACGCCAGAATGCAGGGAAAGAGACCAGTTGGAAAGCCAAGAAAGCGCTGGGAAGACACAGTAAGCAGCGACGCACAAGCACTTTTAGGAGTCCGTGTATGGAGAAGAGCAGCCACAGACAGACAAGAGTGGAGGCAAAAAATAAAGGAGGCCAAGGCTCATTTTAGTGCTTAGAAACAGTTTTTTTTTCAAGTTTTGACTATTTAAGAAAAAAAAAAGACAAGTCGTATAGCAAAATTGAATTGGCATGTTTCTGCAAAGACCGACAATTCTATAAAACAAATTGATTTTCGCAGAGATATAGTCACTTTTTATTTTATGAAGTATGGTACAGAGGCTAAAGGTGCAGGTCGACCGAAACCTTCAATTTCAAGCAATTTCGGTAGTCAGATTTGACAGACAAGATCACATCTTAACACTTATCCGGGCAACACATTTTACTTACGTAACCGGGCAACTCGAGTCCATTGGGCCCACCACTGTTCTTCAATGTACTATTCATATTTACCGATATATTTGTAATATTCTTTTTTGATTTGTTATTAAAGTTAAATTTAAATTGTCTAGATTAAAAAAAAAGATGCTACTATAGTATGCGGTCTACCTCGAGGATGCAATCTACCTGAAGGATTTGCACAAGATAATGAAATGCAAGAAAACTTTTGTAGAAAAAATATTTATTTACAAGTATTAAACATTTGGAGCCTAATGAGGAGTTAATTAATTAATAAATACTTTTGTAAATCTACCTGGCCATTTTATTTGAAAAGTATTGTTGATGTTTACGCATATCCTGGCAAAAGATTACGTTGTTGTTGCCTTTTATTATTGTGTGAAAACCCTTCTGAGAAAATATTATGGTAATTAGCAGCTCATGTATAAAGTACCGACAAAAATAATCTTTACAAAATGACTAAAACGCATAAGTCAGAAGAATATTATTATTTTACTTTTACAAATTAATACTGTGTCATACCAATTTACTATTTTAATTGGAACTAAGCCACAATATTAGCTTATTTTCAATTAGAATAGCAAATTGATATTTCAAATTAAATAATTATTCAGCTAAAAAAATAAAAATAAAAAAACCATAGAATATTCATTTATTTTTCTTTATTGCAAAACTTACAAACTTTTTTAATTATACAGTGATCGTTACACACATTTCTACTGCATATTTCACAAATTTCCTTTTGTTTCCTGTCCTCTTTTGTTGGGCACATGTGACACCTTTTCCTTGTTAAAACTGGAGTTTTTTCTAGTTCTTACTTTTTATTGTGTGGTTCAACTTCCTGTAAGCATTTTTCAGTACACTGTTTTGTTTCCCATTGTAGTCCCCTTGATTTTCTTCTCAAAATTTGAGAAAGCACTAGTTGTTCTGCTGTCTTTGTAAGAAATAATCTTCGCTTTTCATTTTTGTTTTCGTTTCATTTTGGATGTATATTTGTCCAAGTAATAAATGAGGCTACCCCTGCCACTTCTAAAATATTCATAAAAAATGCAAACGGCTAACGGTTAGTTCGTCTTTTGCACATATATTTATAAACCACTTATCACGCCAGAACCAAGGGACAGGACCTAAACTCATCACATTAACTTATAGAATACATTGTCTGATTGTTAATTTATTAGTTATAATAAAAAAAAAAAATCTTGAAAATTTCAAGTTTCTTAAATATTTTTGCCTCTGGTGCAGTAATTACCTTTTTTTGGCTAATGTATTTTTTATTTGTCATCAATGTTTGTTTTGAAAGAAAAAAAATGGTTTCTTATTGTTTTTATTGAAAAAAACAGAAAACAAATCAAATTGTTGATAAAACAGACATACGAAAAAACATGGAAAATACAGAACGTGGTAAAAAATCAGTGAAATTTTAATGACCAATATCGTGTATTGCCTCCCCTTGCTCTCATAACCTCTTGCAGACGACGGGGCATACTCTCAATTTTTCTCCGGATTACATGTTGTGGTATGTTATTCCACTCTCTCACTAACAGATCCTTAAGCTGCTGTGCTTTGTTAGGAGAAAGTGTATGGGTTTGAATACGTTTTTTCAAATCGTCGCAGAGATGTTCGATAGGATTCAGGTAAGGAGACCTAGCTGGCCAAGGTACCCTCGTAATTCCAACTTCGTCCAAGTTTCACATACTGATTTCGCGTATTGTCGAGCAAAAGGGCACCCGGCAAAGTGGCGGTCCTCTAGCCATTACCCGAGAAGATAGTCAAGAAGAACGAAGTCTTTTTCTGACTGTTGCAACACTAAAATTGCGATTTCGTACTTCCTCATAACTGCATAACTGCATAACCGCAGTTGAGGTCCGGTTTCGTAAAGCCTGAAACACAAGGAAACGGTCATCTAGTGCCATGGTCGTTCTTCTTCGTCCAGAGCCAGGTCGCCTGGTTAGTAAACTTGCCTCCTGAAAGCGTTGAAGTACTCGTTGAACCATAGAAAGGCTTACGCCAACAGTTCTTGCGACTTGCCGTTGAGTGTGACCGTCTTCCATAAGTGCAACAATTTGTGCCGTTTCAACAACAGTCAAAGGCATTTTTGTCAAAAAATAAACACTAATAATGGCACTAATAAACACTAATGGTGGCAATAATAAACGTTTGTCCGTTGCGTTTGAACAAAAAGTCGAAGTACAAACGAGACATTTAAAACAAGCGGAGTTACAGATAGCGTTCATTTTGGGAATTGGTGTTATTATTATTTACGATAAAGCTCGTTAAAAATGAAATATCGGTGATTTTCAAGGTGACCCGGATTTTATGATCGCGAGTGTATTATAATAAGGTTTCATATCTGTTTTTTTGTCAACATCATCTGCACAGTAAGAAAATTTAAGATTTCTCTAAAAGATTCTTGTTTGGTAGAAATTCCCGAGGAACAAATCTCTTATCTTTTTTTTTTCACTTTGCCCACAAGAGTTAGTGAATTTGCCAGTAATTCATGTGCAAGAGAAAGGTCAGTGAAATATTTATCGCAAGTCACATTCCTCTTGGAATTGTAATAAGACTCAACGAGTTGCTTTACAACTTGAGGTGCAAGACCTTTGGCTACTGTATTTCCTTTTTTTTCCTGTATATGGTAGTAAACCTAAAGGGTAATATGTTTCCGAGTCACAGGCCCACTATATTTTCATGCCATACTTATCTGGCTTTGAAGGCATATACTGCTTGAAAGGAGACCTACCTCGATACGGAACAAGTTGCTCATCTACCGTTATGTTTTTTCTTGATAAATAGTATTTCTAAAAGTTTTGGTTGACTTAATTCCACACATTGCGTATTGCTGCCAATTTTTCGTTCCTTCTTCGTTGAGATCTCGTATCCTTATCGTCAAATCGAACAAATCTTTGCAAATTTTTTTATCGTTTTAACCCCATAGTAGCTTTAAATATAGTAGGCCCGTAAAAGTTACTCCAAAGTATATTTTCATTATGGATGTTGGCACTTAGATGCCCTGCAGTTAGGAGTAGACAAATAAAGGCATGTAGCTCTGTAGAATCGCGATATTTCCAGTTCTCTATCCCCAGGACCTTTTCGGCTTCTTTATTTGTACACTTGTATTTCATTCACAATTGCTTCGTCCAAACACAAACAAAAGGAATCAACAGGATCATCTATACTTAACTTAGGTCTAACATTACTTTGTGCACTTTACTTTTTATTATGTCGCAGGATCGCATATGTCCTGCCGGTTGTGGTTGACTCTTCCAGTTAATTCTATCCCTAGTTTCAAAAATTACACACACTGAAATCTGGGAACTTGTAGCTACACATTCTTCTTCATTATCACTCAATATTACTTGCTGATCATCCTCTACACTAGCTTCCGAAAGATGATCTTTAATTTCAGAGTCACTTTTAATGCCACCTATTTCAGGATATTCTTCATCATCGGAATCCTATAAATTATTAGCAATATCTTGCAGTTCCGCAGCAAACTGAGGTTTTCGGGACATTCTATTCGCACTATCTACTTTCACTCTAATTCAATATAAGTTTAGGAGCATAGTTGTCAACACTAACATCGATATCAAACGACTGATAGCAGATGCATTATTTATTTCAAAATAGGTCTAGATACCTACCTAACAATATTATTCCATTCCAACAACGATTATCAGTTTTTAAAATTCATTTAGAATAGATATAACACCTATTGTAAGCATATCTTTGATGTTCACATCAAAGAGATGTTTACATTGTTTGTTACACGTTTAGAGTTTATTATTGTCGTTTAAAGTCGTTAAATAATCAACAAAAACATTACCTGACTGCCAGATTAACTTCTGTAACAAAGATTTAGACTTTAGGTATCAATACAAATAGAGTCTGACAGGCCCGTGTTCTTCCCACTTTACGTGACAAAATTCTTTCGACGCAATAATTTCAAAAATGATAATGAATATTTTGAATAGCTCATGACTATGTTGAAGGAAACATACTTCTCAACAAATTCAGTGGTGCATAAAATTCAATAAAATTTTTTTTTTTTCAGTTTATGATAAAAGAATTGGCATCTCGGGTCCGTTGGATCCACCTTAATCGGATAAGGGTTAATAAACATTTCGAACAAGAAAAGGTGACGGTGCGTATTTAAAAATTGCACTTCTATTGTTAGAACCATGTGTAGAAAGTGTAATTTGGTGTTGTGCATTGATTGCAATGAGCAATTTCAAATAAGACAATTCTTTATCCATATGTAAAACATCTTTAATTGCTTAAAAAATTTATTCTACTATGCCTTTAGCATTTTTCTTATTTTGCTTCCTGTATGTCATAGAGTTACATATATGTAATAGTTTATAACTGTCTTCAGCTAATTTTTGTTTTGAAAATAAGCTCAGAAACTCCACTACAGGACTCATACGAACACCAAGTTTCCATAAACTATATCATTTTTCAAAAATATAATAATTGGTCAAAGATACCTACCTTCTATAGGCAGCTTAAAATACGTAAACTAATATCTTATTCATACGGTTTCCATAGCTAATGAAACAGCCATGAAATTATTTTATGTAGGTTAACTAGTTAGTATTAATAAATATGAAACTTCTAAAATGTAACGTAAACGGTATCAAATGTATGTCACGTTAACAGATGCGAACCCCATTTAGAGCTATCGCAATTCCAATTGAAATTTTCAACTATTTCCAAACTTTTATTAGCTTTTAATGCACCAAAATTTCGGAATATTTACTAGAGCATATCGTCCATATATCCACTATTGACTTCCCGTAAACCATAGGGATAGCGAGAATAACTTTTACGATCCATTTTATATCCAGAAATAGCTGGATAAGTGTATTTATTGTTTAAGTTATAAAGATCACAGTAAATTTTCCATTGGTCTGACTTATTTGGCCCGAGCAGACACTTTTCTCGGGTAATTTGAAACAAAGTTTTAAGCGAGATCTATCCGTAGACATGGGCGTACTTCAAACTAACATTATTTTTTGGGGGATATAAACGTCAATACACCTTTATTATTACTTATAATTTTACTGCTTTATTTTGTGAAATATAACAGCTACGTAGCTTATGATTACATCAGCGTAACAGTCGAAATTATTTAATAGTTTGAATATTATGTAGTTTAAGTTTTTATAATAAATGTTGGTTAGTAAAAAGTTGCCGAACAAAAATTTCTCAATTTAATAATAAGTTTTATATTCATCATCATCATCAACCTGCATGCGTCCACTGCTGTACATATGTCTTTCACAGCTCTTTTCATCTGTCTCTGTCCTGTGCAGCTTGCATCCAGTTAATATTAACACGCTTCAGGTCATCAGTCCATCTAGTTGGTGGACGTCCTCTGCTCCGTCTTGGTCTCCATTTGACAATACGTTTTGTCTATCGGTTGTCTGATAATCTGGCGACGTGTCCTGCCCAATTCCATTTTAGGCCATTTTTACGACATATTTCTTCGTTTGGGATTTGGTCTCCAGGAGAGACATACAACATCTGGCGCTCCGTGGCTCTCTTAGTGACGCAAATCTTAGTTACTACCTTTTTTGTGAGTGTTTCTGCTCCATAAGTGAGAACAGGTAACACACATTGGTCAAATATTTTACTTTTAAGGCATATGTAGGCATGGGTAGATCCGATTTAAATGCATAGTTTAATTTACCAAACGCTGCACAGGCTGTTTCTATGTGACGTAGCAGCTCACATGTCTGGTTATCTCTGCCCCACCGAATTTCATGTACTAAGTAATACGTTTATGTACAAGGGAACAAGGGAAGATCAAAGGTAGGAGAGGAGCCGGCCGCAAACAATTATCCTGGTTAAGGAATATTAAAGAATGGACAGGAATACACAATACAGGCGAGCTGTGTCACGCCGCCAAGAACAGAATTCTAGTAATGAGATAGTCGCCTACGCACTTTGGTGTGTGGCATGTTAAGAAGAAGAAGAAGTACTTATACGATGTAGTCTGCACAATATCCCTTCTATTAACTGCCAACTTTGCCGTACTCCTCGCTGTATACACAATTTATTTGTTTCTTGTTCAGGTAGTCTTACGCTAGCTGTGGCATTTTGGTAGATATATCTGATTATGTTAGTGTAGCAGCTGGTCAGCTGTTAAATTACTTGAAAATAAATCAATTTTTGAATTTTTTATATCTTGTATCTCCATTTTTAGTTTTTGTGTAGTATTATTTATACTAGTTTTGTCTCGTGGAGTTCTGTGCTGCTGCCATTTTTTCTCAACTTTCTTTTTTCTACTATGCGTTCTCTAATTTCTCTTGAATAGTTGTTGCCTTTTGTTCTAGCATAGTTTGGAATCAGACTTATCTCAAATTCAACCTACTAATACCAAAGACATTGCGAAAGAGATAAAAGAAAATATCGATCTCAAAAAAGCTTCAGGGTTTGATCTAGTAACAGATGAAGTATTAAAACAAATACCAAAGAAAGCCATCACTAAGCTTACACACCTATTTAATGCATCATTTAGACTAAAGTAAGTTTCCAAAATGTGAAAAGTGGCAGTAGCAATAATGATTGAAAAACCAGGAAAGCCGCCAAATGGGATTTCATCCTACAGGCCTATTTCATTATTGCCTGCACTAATTGTATGAAAAGATTCTAATGAAAAGAGTAAATAGCATCAACAACGAAAAGAGATCAATCATACCACGTCAGTTTGACTTTAGAGAGAGTCATTCAATAATAGATAACGTACATAGAAGCAACAAAATTATTGAAAAAGCGCTATAGAGAAAAAAATCTGCTCAGTTATCTTCTTAGATGTGCCCAAAGCTTTAAATAGGGTATGGCTTGAAGGCGTTATCCATAAATTGAATAGAGCACTCGATAAAGTATTCACAATTAATAAAGTCATACTTAACTGTAAACAGTTCACAGAGTTAAAGGAAATTAAGGCGGGAGTGCAGCAGGGATGTGTGCTCAGCCCAGTTCTCTACTTCTTGTTCCTGAATTCGAACATGGAACAATCGCAACATTTGCAGACGACAAAACTGTTCAAGCAGTGGGCAATAATCATGAAGAGACTGAAATAAATCTACAATATACAGTGAATAAGATGATTGTACCAAAAAAATGGAGGATAAAATTGAATGAGACCAAATTAGTGCATGTTAATTTTACTAATAAAACAAAATATGTTCCAATTGAAACAAATGACACTAAGATCCCTGTTGCAGATACTGCGAAGTACCTGGGTATGCATCTTAATGCGAGACTTTGTTGAAATGTTTTTATAAAGAGAAAACGAGAAGAACTTGAACCGAAACACAAAAAAATGTAGTGATTGCTTGACACAAACGCAAAGCTCTCCATTGATAATAAACTTTTAATGTATAAGCAAATACTCACACATGGTCATACAATGTACAGCTCTGGGACTGTGTTAGCAAGACCAACAGTTTAAAAATATAACTCTTTTAGAACAAACTGTTAAAAAGCAGTGTCGATGTTCTTTACAGCTACATTTACCGAGACTTAAAGATGAAGACTGTAGAAGAGATAATTAGAAATTGTGATAATAATCATTAACAAAGATTTCATCAACATGTGAATAACGAGGCTCTCCAACCCTTGGATAATACGAGTTAGTAAGAAGCCTGAAGAGAGTAAAGCTCTTCGAGCTAATGTAGTGATTAGGTCAAAGCAGAGTATACTGCGGCCTAGTGTACACGAGTGCTTATTTAAATAATTACTGTAACCAAGAAACGCCCTGTAGAAACATTATTGAATATAACTATAGTTTTAAGATTTATTAGTTTTAATTAATAGGAGGGAACAGAACTGCTCAGTGATCTTTCTTATCAGATTGCAGAGATAAAGATACTTTTTTAGGGGTGATTTATTAATAAATAAAAAAAAATAAAATGTTCTTACTATTTCTTTTACAATTTCTTTTGAATAGCTGTTTTTTGTGTCTTTTTTAGTGAATGTACCAAATTTTAATTTTGTACTGGAAATAAACACACATTCAACGAGCGGTTTTGTTTTTATGGTGTACTATGTATAAATCAAGAATTTTAATCTCCATTACAGTGTTCTCGCTTCCTAATCCTGTAAACGTTTGCAACCGACTTATCGATAACGTACGAAGTGTTACACCAGCTCACTAGATCTTCGATAGCAATTAGAACTGTGAATTATGTAAATGTTAATGGCGTTTTGTAGCGTTAACTTATGAAGTGTAATTTGTCCTGTTTTAGTTTTTCGATTGTATCTAATTCCAGATAATGGCTTTGCGTATTAGGAACTTGCCACATTTAAAAAAAAAATAGTCCAAGATAAGAATTTTGATAATTTATAAAACAGTTATTTATTTATTTAGGATATGGCGTACATGGACAATATAACTAGAAATGGTTATAATGTATTAAAAACAAAAATATAAATAATATAAATATAAATAAAAAAAAACACTTAAACATTATATTATATTAAATGTGTAAAATACCATTATTCCATCCCTTATGTCGTACTGAAGACAAAAATTATTCCATCCAGTGCAGCATTTGTGGGGTGTAGGGTTGTGTTATAGAGGTAGCACCTTTTATCGGAACGACCACATCGAGCATCATAGATGGGAGATGGTTCTTGGTAACTGGTCCTTATAAGACACCTAACTTTCACTTATGGCTCCAAGTGCCACACCCCGGACAACTGCATTGGTCTGCAGGCTAAACTAAGTGAGGGTAGCCAGATATGGTGAAAATTTCACCGACCGATTGCCGGTATTAGCAATCTCGCACTTACTAATCAACGGCTCTGGGCGGAAGAATTGGTAGGTGGTAGAGCACACTTTTATCCTGGGGTTGAGAAATCGATCTCGAAGATGGAGGAACCAATATACTGGTCAACAGCATAAGGATATAGAAGGCAAGGGGAAACCACTACATTAAAGATCCCCATGGATATCCCTAGTAAAATCATCATGGTTTTAGAAACTAATAACGGCGTTACTGATCATGGCTCTCGAAAGCCAAGATCCGGCAGGGGAGAAGAAGACAAGGACTATCAGGTCGTTAATTAGCGAATTCCTTGTCAAAAGAACGCAGATGAAAAAATAAGACTGTCCAACACTAGAATAGGAACATGGAATGTTTAGAGCATGTTTCAGCCTGGTAAAACGCACGATGTTATTCAAGAAATGAACAGGTTGAATATCGATGTACTGGGTATTAGTGAAGCTAGGTGGCCCAACTCAGGTTGTTTTTCAACAGCCACAATATATTATTCCGGTAGCGAGAATAACCAACACAGACACGGCGTGGCAGTAATAGTTAATAAAAAATGTAATAGAGCAGTAATAATAATAATCTGGTTACAATTCTGTCAAGAGCAGAACTTTATTATTACAAACACATTTTTTATGTTACCAAACAGACGACTGTATACATGGCGATCGCCAGCAGATACATCGGAGAAAGTAGTCAGGAACCAGATAGACTACATTATGATCAATGAAAGATACCGTAATGCTGTTAAAGCCGTGAAAGCATATCCTGGATCAGACGTGGCCTCAGATCACAATCCACTTATAGCCAAAATTACACTCACCCTTAAAAATATTAAAAGACATCAAAGAATCCCTACAATAGACACAAGAAAACTTAAAGAACCAAAAGTAAAAGAATGCCTCCAACATGAACTGCATGTAAACTGCAACAAATTGAATACAAACACCAATGATATTGACGAGTACTGGAATCGACTAAAAGATTGTCTACTGGAAACCTGTAAAGAAATACTAAAGACTTCCTCAAGGAGAAAAGAGGAATGGATGAATGACGAGATACTCAATATGATGGAACAACGGAGACAATTTAAAAACAAGGATATCAATAAATACAGAGAGATAAACCACGAGATTAGAAAGACGATAAAGCAGGCAGAAGAAAAATACTTTGAAGAGCAATGCAAAGAGATCGAAGACCTTCAAAATAAATATGATCTGTTTAACCTACACAAGAAAGTCAAAGAACTGGCAGGACTAAGAAAACAAAATCCCACTTGTGCAATTCTGGATAGACACGGTACTGCTATAACACATACGGACGAGAAAATACAAAGATGGGCAGAATATATCGATGAATTGTTCGATGATGAAAGAGGAGATCTGGAGCACATAGAACTTACGTCAGAAGAAATAGGTCCATATATTACAAAAGAAGAAATATTGCATGCATTCAAAACAATGAAAAGCGGGAAAAGCCCTGGACCTGATATGCTTCCTATAGAAATCCTAAAAATTCTAGATGAGAAGCACATTGATGTTTTAGTGACACTCTTAAACCAAATTTATAGTTCAGGCGTATTACCCAAAGAGTGGTTAACATCTATTTTTATTTGTCTTCCTAAAAAGAAAAACGCAAGAGAATGCAGCGATTACCGTACCATTAGCTTAATGTCTCATACGCTAAAGTTACTACTTAAAGTCATCCATAACCAAATATATCACAAACTGGACATAGACGTTAATAATACACAATTTGGTTTTCGCAAAAGCCTAGGAACACGTGAAGCTCTTTTTTCACTTAATATACTAATACAAAGATGCCTGGACGTCAATCAAAGAAATAACGAGAATCTTCTAATAAACGAAACCAACGTCGAACAAGTGGACAAATATGCATACGTGGGAACAATGATTAACTCCACAAATGATTACAATCAGGAGATAAAAATAAGAATAGAAAAGGCCAAAGCAAATTTCAACAAAATGAGAAGAGTTCTATGTACCAGGGATTTAAAACTGGAACTAAGAGTTAGGTTGGCGAGGTGCTATGTTTTTTTGACTTTATTTTATGGAATGGAATCTTGGACCTTGAATGCGACATCAATGAAAAAACTGGAATCATTTGAGCTGTGGATGTACAGAAGAATTCTGAAAATATCATGGACAGAACACGTCACAAACAAAGAGGTTCTGGGAAGGATGAACAAAGAAATGGAAATTTTGAATTCAATAAAAACAAGAAAATTAGAATATCTCGGACATATTACACGTGGAGAGAAATACACCTTGCTCCAACTGATTATGCAGGGAAAGATCCAAGGAAAGAGAAGCATAGGGAGGCGTAGAATATCATGGCTGCGCAACCTGAGAGAGTGGTACGGATGTACATCAAATGAACTTTTCAGAGCAGCCGTCTCAAAAGTCTGAATAGCTATGATGATTGCCGACCTCTGCCGCGGAGATGGCACTTGAAGAAGAAGAAGAGCAGCATTTGTGGCATGGACGAAGTCGATCATGCTACCAGAGTATAGCCTACAGTAAAATTCACAATATACATTTGCTGTGATTGGCGTGTGGGTGTGTCTTAATTAAAAATTTGGCGGGTTTAATGTTTATTGAACTGAAAATGGGGTATTGGTAGGAAGAGGATAATATTCGTATTTTAGGATTAAGCAGACTTATTACAGTTTTATTTGAAATGTCTTTAATTTTCCTACACTAAAAATAACAAGGTATACTCGCTGTGATTGATCGGTAATGGCAGATTTCATGTTTATTGAAATAAAACTTGGGTATTAGTATATTTATATATTTTAGGAATAAGCTGACTGTGTATGATATCCTAGTGCTGTTATTTTTGATTAAATATCCAGATATTTATGTTTCTATTTTTTTGTAGGCATATGCCATCTCAAGTTTAATAAAAATTATGTAAAGTCTTTCCTTTTCACTTTAAATTTTTCCATTAGCTGTTTTATAATAAAAATTGCTATTGTCAACTTGCCTTATATAGGTATATCCAAATTGACTTTTATCTACTTTTATTTCTGAAAGTTGCGCTAAATTGTATTAGATTTCACCGTAAATGTACAATAAAAACATATTTTGAATTTATTGAGGTGAAAAATTTTCTGAACTAAATTAAGCAAATGTTTACTGGAAATATCTGTTACAAATCAAATAAAACACTAAATAGCTATATTTAAAATTTATTCTTTGAGGGGGGGTCTTATTGGTGCAATGGCGAAGGTAAAACCCCTCTAAACCTTGCCTAGGACCCAGTACATCCCGATTTCCAAATACAACTCTAATATAAAAGTCTACAAATAACATCATTACTTAACATGATTTAAAATTCAGACGTAACTTAAGCATGTATACATATATTTTATGAAATTCTACTATATTACTATTCAAGTAAACATATAATTTTAAACTAACTTTCTTGTAAATAAGCCTATAAAACTATAATAAAAATTCAATATAGATACAAAAACAAAAAATACATGTGAGCTACAAGAATTGTTCAAATTTAATTTTTAATCAGTTTCTTTTTTTATTGAAAGGCAAATAATTCTGCTTTTCCATTTTTCGCTTTTTTGCAATATCCTTAGTGGCTTCCTGAAATTTTTCCTTCGCCTTAAGCTTTGCTTCTTCAACATCTCTTATAATTTTGTCTATTCTTCTTCTTCTTGTGCCACTCCTATCGGATATTGGAAATCATCAAGACTATCCTGACCTTGTTTACAGCTGACCTAAAGAGTTCATTAGTGGTACAGCCAAACCACTCTCTCAAATTACGCAGCCATGACATTCTTCTACGGCCTGGATTCCGTTTTCCTTCTATTTTTCCTTGCATTATATTTTGAAGTAATGCGTACTTATGTCCTCTCATCACGTGACCCAAATATTCTAGTTTTCTTCGTTTGATCGTTGACAAAATTTCTGGGTCTTTTCCTATCCTTAGTTTACTTTAAAATTTGTAACTCTTTCAACCCAACTTATCTTCAGCATTCGACGGTAGCACCACATCTCGAAACTTTCAATATTTTTTATATTGTTATGCTTGAGATTCTAGGCCTCTACACCGTATAATAGCGTGTTAAATACGTAGCCCCTTAGCATTCTTAATCGGAGAGGGATGCTTATATCTCTGTTGCAGAAGAATTTCCTCATCTTTATGAAAGTGGCCCTGGCAATTTCGATACGTCTTTTTATTTCATTGTTTTGGTCTTCAGTTTCGTTTATCGAAGTACCCAAATATTTGTAACTTGATACTTTTTCAATTTGAATGCCGTTTATACTAATATGTGTTGGTTGTGTCATGTTCTTACTGAAGACCATATACTTATTTTTTTTGATATTGATACATATTCCATAATTGTTGCAGGCAATATTTATATTTGTAAGTAATCGTTGTAATTCTTCTACTGTTCTTGCAACTAGTACAGTGTCGTCTGCGTATCGAATATTATTTACAACCTCTCCATTGAGTACGATTCCTTCGTTTGCTTGCAAAAGGGTTTCCTGGCAGATGCTTTCACTATAAACATTAAATAGCAGCGATGACAAAATGCATCCCTGTCGTGCTCCTCTACGTATTTCTATTGCTTGTGATATCGCATTTTTTATTTTGATGTTAGCTTTCTGATTCCAATATAGATTGAGAATTATTCGCAGATCTTTATTATCTATGTTCTTTCTTTCAAGAATGTCTTTTAGCTTATCATGGCGTACTCTGTCAAACGCTTTTTCAAAATCGATAAAACATGCATGTACTTCCTGATTAACGTCTAGGCATCTTTGTATAAGAACATTCAAACCAAAGAGAGCTTCTCGAGTACCTAATCCCTTCCTGAACCCCATCTGTGTATCACTAATATCTGAATCCCACTTTTGATAAACTCGGTTGTGGATGACTTTTAGAAATATCTTTAGTAGATGGCTCATTAAAGATATTGTTCGATGTTCTGAACATTCTTTTGCATTGGATTTCTTTTTCAGTGTAACGAATGTAGACAACAGCCACTCTTGAGGTATAATACCAGTTTTGTACATTGTGTTAAATAAGTGCAATATTATACCCATTGAGTCATCATTCAAGAGCTTTAGCAATTCAGTAGGAACCTCATCAGGTCCATTTGCCTTTCCAGTTTTGGAATTTTTAAGTGCCGCTTCTACTTTACATTTTAAGATTTTAGGTCCCGTTTTACCATTTTCCTGAACAATGTTATTTCTGTTGTCCTCAAACAATTCTGTTATGTATTCACTCCATCTATTAATTTTTTCTGTTAAATCTATAATAATCTTTCCGTCTTTGTTCTCAAGCAAACTTATTTGATGTCTTCTTTGAGTTCCTGTAATTTCTTTTACTTTTTTATGTACATTGAATGTGTCATATTTTCTTTCATAGTTTTCCATTTCTACACATTGTTCTTCAATCCATAATTCTTTGTCCTTCTTTATTCTTTGATTTATGTTCTTATCAACATTTCTGTATTTTTGTGCATTATTCTTCATTTTACGTCTTTCATCCAGTAGTTCTAGTATGTCTGGTGTCATCCATACCTTGTGTTTCTTTGCAGATCTGGTTAGGTGTTTCTTTCCCGTAGTTCTTATTGTAGTGTTTATATACTTAAGTTTTTTATCTATGTTGTCTGTTCTGCGGATGTGACTTTCTGCTATTCTGAGGCTGGTGTTTATTTCTTCTTGCACTGTTTTTCGTAGGTGTTCACTTTTTAGCTGGCTTAAGTCTAACGCTGGGATGATGGTTTTTCTTATTTTCTTTGGTCTAGCTTCTATCACAGATATTACTGGATTACGATCCGAACCGATATCAGCTTCAGGATAAGTTTTAATAGATTTCACGGCATTACGGTATCTTTTTGGCACCATTATGTAATGTATTTGGTTTCTGATTACTTTTTCTTGAGTGTGTTGAGGTGACGTCCACGTATACAGTCGCCTTGGGGGTAATTTAAAAAATGTATTAGTTATTATTAAATCTTCACTTTGACAAAACTGAACTAAACGGTCACCCCTTTCATTTCTGTTACCTAAGCCATATTCACCGACATTTTCTCCAACTTTACCTTTACTATGTTAATGTGTTGTCTCTTTGTTGTTCTCATCGCCTCATTTAAAGTATTATAGAATTGTTCTATTTCCTCTTCGTCTTTGTCTGCTGTAAGAGCGTACACTTGTATGATGTTTATTATGTTCTTCTTATCTTTCAATTGTATTAATTTTGTCTTTTACTTGTGTATAACTTTCATCATCTAAGTTAACTAAGCTGTCTATGACATTTTTTAAGTGTTGTAAGTCTTGAAGACGTCGATGGAAGGTGTTTTCCTGGATCACATTTCTGTGTTCCAGCTTCTTTCTGACAAATTCATATTCTTAAAGAGACCAAAAACCAAAAAAGGTTGTATCAATGATGATGATAAAAAGAAAGTAACTTAAAACTCTATAGTTAGTTAAAGGGTGAAAGTTGTTGATTTTGACAAGTGTGAGATTTATTACATGAGGGAGGCAAAGGTAACAAAGGTAACAAAGTAGTATAATATATATATATATATATATATATATATATATATATATATATATATATATATATATATATATCATATATATATATATATATATATATATATATATATTATACTTTTTCTGTGCTGTCCACTTGAGTTACCTGGTTTTTTGGAATATCTCAAATTTTCTGATTTGATGAGTCTCTACTGGAATCCTAAATCCTGCTGCATTTTAATGAAAAACATATTCAAGAGCTTAAATATACTTAATATCTTTGAATATATGCACATAAATTGTCAAAATATAAGAAAACTGTAAGTAAACACTAAATTACAAAATTTAAGTGTGGAAATTTAAAATTTAATCCCAAAATTGGTGTGGAAAAACTAGCGAGTTTCTACTACTTTTGGTAATAGATTTGATTGAAGCTTTTAAATGATTTCTTGTTTGGTGTTTAATTGAATAAACTGAATTAATTAATCGAATATAAAACAAAGCCATTGTAGTTAATCATAAATTGATTATTCGCAGCACGCATCTGATTTTTAATTTCCATCTTTGCAGCTAAACACCAAAAGAGATTTTAATACATAATATACAGCTTATCCAAAACCGTTGTTTTTCAGTCACGTGCTCATATGATAACCACTAACTAGTTTAAATAGTATAGATTATTAGTTTGAAGAGAGCGGTGGACTAACATTTGCGCATAGGGCATATGGCTTTAATTATATTGCAAAACAAAGCGATGGATTTGCATACATAAATACGACTGACCTGGATTGCTTGTTTGCTTTAGTAAGTTCGACTATTTATTTAGAGGTTTTATAGCTTCCACGTGCACCTGGGCTAGTTGGTATAAATACATCAAAAAATGTTTAATAGTGGAGTAGTCTGTAGATATATAGTACATATTTCAACATGCGTATATTTTGTAAGTCATTAATTTATATTATAGAAATTATTATGTCCTTATAATACTGACTCCAGGGTTTTACATTTTAAAGCTAAAAATCTGCTTATTCCTAATTCTCTGTTGGTGATTTGTTATATGTATCATCTTCATCTTCTTTTTGTGTAAACTCTGTCTGTTTTTCAATATACCTCCAATAAATTGTCGTTGTAGTCTTCCCACTAATCGTATCTTCTTCACAAAAAGGAAGTATGGGACTAGAGCGACCTGTTTCGCCGCCATTTCCAATTTTAAAAAATATTGCTCAACATCTCGCTTGGTTCAGCCTATTATGTCAATGTCATTAGCGTTTGCTACGATATGTATCGATCTATTGTAAATAGTACCGCCGTATCTAATGTGTGTATCTCGGACAGCCTTATCCAAGGCAATGTTAAATAGGAAGCAAGCCAGGTCATCCCCTTGTCTGAGTCCATCCTTTCTTTATCTCAAGAGATCGAGAACTTTTTCCCTGTATCGTAACGCTAGCTGTTAAGTTAGACATTTTCATTCTAGTTGATCGGATATGTTTTTCGAGTATACCAAACTCACGCATGATTGAGATAGTACTGTTGTTTTGACACTGTCGTATGTGGCCTTAAAGTCGATGAATAGGTGATGGTTTCAATGTTAAATTGTAATGTTTCCTTGAGGATCTGTCTTATTAAATGATTCTGGTCAATTTTTGATTTTTCTGGAGTAATTCCGGCCTGGTGTTTTCCAACTATGGCAACTGTGTAAACTTGTAGCCTTTCGAAGAGAATATTTCCTAATAGTATTTTGTTGTTAACAGGGTTGTACCTCTGTAGTTGTCACACTGGAGCTGATTGCCTTTTTTATGTAACGATTATATCACGCATTGAGACCATACACCAGGGCATTTGCTCATTTTGCCAGACAAGAAGTAAAAGTTTATGCAGTGCTTATAGCATGGCTTCGCTACTATGCTTGTAAAGCTCGCTACAAATTTAATCAGCATCTGGTGCTATATTATTTCTAGTAAAAAATAGATACGCTGGCCAAAAGTTTACTACTGCATATTTACCCTGTAGCGGTGGCGCAAAGTCTCTCAGACCCAAGCGTCGTACTAGTCGGTATAAAAAGAGTGGGGTTTAAACTATGAACTTCGTGCTCTTGATACCTTACTAATATTTATTATTGCATCGACAGCCGAGCTGAGAACTTTTGCCTTTAGACTTTTTTCTTCATTGTTATAGCCTATTTGGGTTCATTAGACTTGGCGCCACCACTTAAGTAACTCAAGTGTTTTATTGTCGTTTTTTGGAATTAATTTTACAAGTGGTGAGCCATTTTCCTGTTATTATGTATTCTATTATGTAAACATGCATGATTTTATATTTTGGTGAGTCAAATTTATTATTTGTAGCACAATGAGTTATGAAAAGGAGCAAAGTCCTCTACTTCAATAATTGCTTGAGGAAGTAAAAACTGACACAGAACAACATTTTGATGACATTGAATCAGAGGATGAAGTAGATCTTTCTATAGATATATGAGTAGATAGAGTAACATCTTTCAGATTCAGATAGGTACTGAACAAGAGGGTGATGGCGATGATTACGAAGTGGATGTAATACCAGCAAAAGTTTCACGGATTGCTACTGTTATAGGCAAAGATGGAGCAGTCTGGAAAAAACACTGCCCGGTGCAAACGGTAAGAACTCGCCAATTTAATAAAGTTTTTCACTTACTGGGTGTAAAGGTATATGGCAAGAATGATTAGTCTCTTGATTCTTTACAAAACCTTCATGTATTTCTGACTCTAAATCTAGTAAGTTGTCTACGCATGATATATTTTGACAGAAGCCACTTTGCTGCGGAATTAAATGTTTTTCTTGTTCTAAGTACCAAAATTGTGTTTTGTTTATGTTTTTTTTCTAGATTTTTGCATGATAGATTAGTGAGTGATATAAGACGGTACGGGTCTATGTTTGTTCTATCTTTGTTGGGTTTCGACAGAGGAATTATATTGCTGTCTGACTATACATATGGAAAGACCTGATTTGTTTAAATAAAATTATATAATTTTAGCAGCCAAGACATTCCACTTTCTGGTAGATTTAATAAAAAAATTAGTGGTATACCGTCTGGACCTGAGACGTCTGGATACTACTGAGACTAGTACTCCAACTTTGTTTTTTCTTCGCTTTGTTTCTTATGTTTAAAATCTGGCAAATAGTTATCGTTACTTGAATTTGGCTTAAATTCATTGGTGAATAGCTCCACAATTTTATTTTGATCGCTTATAATTTTGTTATCTTTTGCTAGGAAAGGTATTTTATTTTAACATTTTTCCCAGAAATTTTTCTTATATTTTGTCACACTTTGCTCGCAGGGGTAAAAATATTCATACTTAAAAGAAATTTTCATGCATTTTCTGCATTTTTTGAGAATATATCTAGCTTCTGCCTGACGTTTTTTAGATTCTACCATAGTGTCATTAGTTTTGTGGTGTTTATTGAACACCTAACCTATTCTTCTTCTATACATTTTTACGGCTTCTTTGTATTCTGGGATCCACCATGGTAAAGGTTTATGATATTTTAGTGTGTTTGTTTTCCAATATGATTTTCTGCTGCTTCGTTAATTATTGATATAAAGGTACAGTGGTGTTAAAAAGTTCTGCCTAGATCACCTAAGAGCCTTATAGTTTTTGAGGTTTAACACAAGGTTTTTGTGTATTTTCGTTAATTCATTTTAAGTTTGTGCTTGTAAAAACCATTATCGGTATACTTACTAATGTTTTTTTAATTACTAGCTAAAAATTCTACAGAAAAGATTAAAATAATCTGATTGAAGGGATTTTCCATAATCCGAGAAAATTATGAGGTGATTATTAAGTCGTTAAAGTACTATTAAATTGAATCTTAATGACACATTTGCCACATATTTTGACTATATAAACACTGTAGTTACCCTAACACATTTATTCGCTCTTTGATTTTTGATAAAAAGGTCAAAATGTCATCAGATACCAAAAAAACTAAATTATCGGACGAAAAGCGTTTTGAAATTATAATTTCACCATAAAAACGACAAATCTAGTCGCGAAATAGCATCCGCAGTAAACTGTAATCCATCTACAATAATAAGAGTCATTAAGAAGTATGCTGAACAAGGAAAAATCGACGACAGACCGCGTAGTGGCTGACCAAAGAAAACTTCTGTTCGGGATGACGCTGCGTTAAGAAGAACAAGTCTAGTAGACAGAAGCCTTAATTTCACCCAATTAACGAAGCTGTGGTCTGAATCTACAGTTGTAAGCGTGTGCACTTCCGCTATGAGAAAAAGACTGTTTAGTTTTGGACTTAGAGGATGTAAGGCACCGAAGAAACTACTGCTTTTAGAAAAGCAAAGATTGCACCGTTTGAAATGGACCAAGGAACATCGAATCTGGACAGCAGAGCAGTGGCAGATTGTACTATTTAGTGATGAATCCACTTTCCATATTAATAATTATGCTGGAAATGTCTACGTCAGAAGATTTCCTGGTGAAGAATTTTCTCCAATGTCTCTGGGATGTTGAATGCTACCAAATACATTAAGGTACTACAGAATAAGATGCTGCGTAGTGGAAAATACCTGTTTGGCGAAGAAAAATTTATTTTTTAAGATGATAATGCTCCCTGCCATAGAGCAAAATTGGTTGAAGCTTGGATGGAGAGTAAAGAAATTGATAGGATGGACTGGCCAGCGCAATATCTAGACCTCAATATCATCGAGAATCTGTGGCAAAGGATATCAAACATCATTTCCAAAAGCAAACCCACAAATAAAACGAAATTAATCGAATCTCTAGTCCACACTTGGCATCACTCTATTTCCATGGAGGAACTGCAAAAATAAATAAATTCCATGTCCAAAAGATGTGAACTAGTTATTAATAACAAGGGCTGGCCAATTAAATATTAAAATTAGTTTAAATTACTTCAGTGTGATGTACAATATCGTCTTGATGTAGACAGCCTAGTTTTTGTAATACTGAATAAAAAATTTTCCAAACTACATTTTTTTTTATTAATCAACATTTTTGCTGTGTTTCCATTTTATAATATTGTGTTTAAGTGCTTGTTTGATGTGGATAGTAATTTTTATTTTTCACTTTTTAGTAGATTAGCTATTTTTTATCTTTACATAATTATTTGATTAGAAAAAATAACCATAATTAGATAAAAATTATGACTTATTAAACTTGTTAATATTAAAAATCGATTATCGCCAATTCCTATAACTGATAACGTGTTTACAGTTCGAATGCTCGAACGAGACTCATAGAATTTCTTTAAAACTATAATAAACACTGTAAGTCCAACACTTAACATTTCGTATACTCTTGTAAACAGTCGACCCTACTCTCACCTTAATTACATCGAGCAAACTAACTCTAAGCTCAAATTTAACGCCGAGTTAGCTTCAAACTAGCTTTTGTTTGGACAATGATATTGAGTCAAGATACACACAGATAAGCTACAATTTTCTTTGCCGAGGAATATAAAATTCTTGTAATTTTAAGTTGGCTACTTTAGAAAGGGATTTGCTAATGAGCGGCTTCTTTTGTATCTTGTTTAGCCACTGAGTTTTTGAGACGACAAAGGATTGTTTAGTTTTTGCGAAAGATCTCAACCGAGCTGAGTTTTCTTTTAAAACGGGAAATGATAAAAGACGGTTAGTTAAATAGACCCAATTACTGTAAAGCGTAATCAGGGAGATGATGTATTCGAACGATATTTTGTAAAATGTTTTTTGTAAATAATTAGAAAACAATAAAAACAAATATTTTTGAAATTTCAGCAAACTTATTTGCTTTATTTTCTACAAGAAGCGTTCGGACGAATAACGGTCTATGTTACAAATTATCAAAAATCGAGTTTAGGTTTGAATAATGGTCTATGAAATGTGTAGATTTTACTAAATATTATAGTTTGTTAACATACCAACAGATGGGACAAGTATACTAATATGGAGAGAGTGAAAATAAATTTTTAAGTTGGAACAACGATCTATGTGACATCAACGCCAAGCGTGCTTCGACTGTACCGAACCAAATCATTCTGTTTTGTGGTACTGTGCGAATAGTTATCGTTTGTTTACATTGCAGTATTGTTTAGATTGTAGTCTGTAGTTTTATTACATTATGAACGAAAACGAGAGAACAAACCAGGAATGTTCGGTTTTCACCTACTGATATTCGTAGATTAAATAAATCAAAAAGAAATACCAGGCAGGTAACTATAGAAACTTGGAAAGATGTCTCTAGAAAAAATCGCAGAGATTCGGGTCTGGCATACACGACAAGGAAGAAAAAAAATTAGTTCCTGCTAAGACCGCTCCTACCGATGTAAGTAGAAATAAGAAAAAAATAATAAAAGCGAAAGTTTTATTTTAATAAAGTTAAAATAATATTAAAAATAAAACTTAATTGTTTTTTTTTTCATTTTACAACGAAATGATTATTAAAAATAATTCTACAATTTTCTATTCGTCTCTATATAAATTTATTAATTTTATGTTTAATTATTTATTAATTTGTTTAAACTTTTTTTATTATGTTTTATTAGTTTGAAACTGTTACTATCAACAGAAATGGACTTCTGGAGAAGAGCAGCAGGCAAATCAAGAAGAGATCGGATACCAAATGAGAGATTACGAGAAATGATGGGAGTCAAGCATACAACAGTTGATGACATAAAAACAAAACAGTTAATATGGTACGGCCATGTACAGAGACTGCCAGATGACAGGATTCCGAAACAGATTTTGACGTGGACACCACAAGGAAGAAGAAAAAGAGGAAGGCCGAGAAAAAGCTGGAGAGAGGGAATTGAAAAAGAACTAGAGGAAAGAAAAATTTTTCCAGACCTATGGTTAAATAGAGAAGAATGGCGGTAAGGAGTCGGAAAACGTCGGAGAACGCTGTAAACCGATAGTAGTAGTATGTTATTTGTTTAAGGTAAACATATGCAGTAAATCGTGTAAGCAAATTGATAACAAGAAAATATGCAAAACTATGTTACTCGACGTTTTTAAAATCACCCATAGACGAATTCAAACGATACAGGACAAACTTAAACTAGGTTTTAATGTTCCTATAGATAAGAGAGGTAAGCATCATAATAGACCAAAGACGATTCTACACGAGAGTAGGAACTTGGTGATAGAAGATATCAACAAATTTCCAAGGCAAGAGTCGCACTATTCTTGAGTTAAAACACAGAAAGAATACTTGAGTCCTCATCTAAATTTGTCAAAAACATATCGATGTTTCCAAACTGAAAATCCTAATCTTGATGTCAGTAAAACGTTTTATGATACAGTTTTCAAGCAAATGAATTTACGTTTTGTTGCTCCTAGATCAGATACATGTGAAATATGCGGTGAATTCTTTATAAAGCTAAGTTCTGTAAAATCAGAGGATGATAGGAAGAAAATACAGCTGAAAAGTGACTTCAACATCACTTCAACAAGTGACATCAAACTAAAGCCTCTTTGGGATATCAAGAACTTAGAGCATAGTTAAATCTAAAGCAAATAACTCATCTACTGTCGTCCTTTGTGTTGATATGCAGCAGGTTCTATTTTGCCCGGCACTATCCCACTCAGATATCTTTTACCAAAGGCAACTTAGCTGCTACAACTTTGCTATACATAATATGGGAACTAGCAAAGCGGTAATGAACTTGTTGTACAAATGCATCGTAGGAAGAGGCTCTATAGAAATAGTATCTTGCATAATCAAGTATGTTACAATAAACTATAAGAAGTTAATAGATGGAGAAGAGCGCAAGTTAATCGTTTGGTCCGATCGTTGCGTTGCGCAAAATAACAACTGAAGGATATTAAACACCTACTGTTATCTTGCAAAATGTGGATACTTTACTGAGATTAACCAAAATTTTCTCTCCTCGGGTCACAGTTTTTTGCCTTGTGATAGAGACTTTGCATTAATCGAGAAAGCAAAGAACAGTGCAAAGGTGCATGTACCCTCGGATTGGAAATACGGTATTTCTGACGGAAAAGTGATAGAACCTTTTGATGTCATAGAAATGAGCCAAAATGACTTTAAAGACCTAACCTCCATTGAAAAACACCTGACAAAAAATAGAAGTTCTTCAAAATTACTAGTGACAAAGTACCCATGGATGAAATATGACCTTAATGATCCCTACACTATTTATGGTCGAGCCAGTCATAACGTCGTAAAACCCTGGGAGTCATTTAAGATTTTTAAAGAAAACTGGGAAGCTTCAACAAACCCTGAAGATTTATAAACAGCGTACAATGCGCTACTACCAATTACGCAAAATAAAAAAAAAGATTTAATAAAAATGATTCCATATATGAATAGTAAATTTGCCGACTTTTATAGATCGCTACCTGAATACTAATTTCTGTTTGTTTTTCATAATAGTTTTCTGTTTTTTCGTTTATTTCAAAAATTCCTACTTATAGGATTATATGTATAATAATTATTATAATATAATTTAATTTTTTATTACGTTATATTAATAAATATAAATGTAATAATTTATGTTAATAAAATTATTTTAAAAATGATTTTTTACTTTTATTTGTGGAATAACGGTCTATGTTACATTTTAAGTCACAAATGTTCAAGAAATAAGCAACATTTTCCAACTCACCTTTTCTCGAAAACGTCAACCTGTAACATAGACCGTTATTCGTCCTAGCGCTTATCTGAAGCTATTTTCTTGTGGCGTGTTAATGCAATTGCAATTTTTATTGGAAAATAACCACAATAAAGTTTAAAATAAGTTCATTTTTAATGTTTCGATTTCCGCTTCGGAAATCGTTCTCAAAATAGAAACATTAATAAATTACAGAAATTTTGTTTTTTGCTATTTGGTGAAAAATTTAATTTTATCTGACTCATTCATATTGATTATTCAGACATATATTATACATTTTAAAGTGGACACTTTAACCGTGCGTTGGTAAAGTGCCTAAAACTTACGTGTCTGGTGTGGTGGGCTGTGACATACCCCATAGCAAAATACGTCTTGGAAAACCCAATACTTAAGTATCTGCATCAATGGTATATACTTTTTATTTAAAATAGCGGGTACTATTAAAAAAATTGAAAAAGTATTATCAGGTCAAACAATTTATTGCACAGTTCAAAAATAGCAGGAATAGCAACTTAAAATTATTACATTTTTCTGAAATGAAAAATAAAACTAAGGATTTCTGAACACAAAACACAACACAATTTTCTTTATTGACTTATAAACAAATAAACATCATAAAGAATAATACATAGATCAACAAAAATTACAAGATCATTTACTGATTTTCCTCGTTGACGCAAATATCGCATTTGAAACATGTGTGTGACAAACAAAATGTCTGCAATCATAACACACTTAGCGACTGTTTTTGTCTCTTGTTTTGGGACACACTACACATCTACCTTGTACTTTCTGACGTTTAGACAACGGTTCATCACAATCTGCAGTCTTATAGCTCGGTGTCTCACGCAGTTTTCTCGGCAACCGAGGATTCTGTTGCCTTTCTTCCATATAATCTGCTATCAGTAACAAACTAAGGTATTTCAAATTTTCGACGCTTCAGTTTATAGTCATTATTGTTGATCTTATAGATTATTTGGGAGTTAATTCCACACATATTCAAGAGCGCATAGAATACCGTCAAGGGCCACCTTCTGCTGTTTCGGGACACGGCGTATGTGCCTGATAACTGGTCAACGGTGTCAACTCCTTCTTTAGTAACATTGTAAAATGTGACTATTTCTGGCTTCCTAGCGTTTCCCGTAGATGAGTCTATTCTCTCATCATGGTGTAGTGTTGATAACAACAGAACATTTTTGTTTTTCTTTGGGATGTAGGATACTAAGGTTATATTTTTTTGGAAACCAAAAAGTGTAGAATACTGTTCTCGATTTTTTGTGTTGACCATTGTGAAATGAATTTGCTTCTTGTTTTTTTGGACAGTACCCACAGATGTTAATTGGTGTTCTTCGAGAAGTTGTTGCATTAATGGATAATTAGTGAACTAATTATCGAATGTGATATTTCGTTTGCTGCCAGACACTGGTGAAATCAATCGTAAAACTACATCTGTAGGCTTCGTACTCAGTTTGAAAGGATCACCCAGTTGAGGACCAAAATAAATTTCTAAGTTTGTAGTATAATAACATCTTCAATCGACTAAAGCAAAGATTTTGATTCCATAACGAGCCGGTTTATTTGGAATGTATTGCCGAAAAGGGCACCTGCCACGAAATGCCTCCAATTTTTTATCAACAGTGGGATACATGCCACGTGTATCGGCAGACTGAAAATTGTCAACTACTCATTCGAAAACACCTCTACTTGGGTCTAATTGATCGATTTTAATTCTATCTACGTGTGTAGCTCCATTGTCAAACCGCAAGCACCTTAGCAGAAATTGAAAGCGTTTTAGAGACATAGTTTTCTTGAATATCGTCATTTGCCCAGAAATCTTCAAGGTTTCACCGGGAGGATCAATGAATTCCTGCTAAATAAAGTAATCCAAATGCAGTCTTAATTTCTTGCTCGGAGGTCTCTTTTACTACGTATTGGTGATCATCGTTGTAACGTTCACTTACTGAATTGATTTTCTCATTAGTATGTCTTACAATATCAACAATGATTATGTCATCCATGAAAAGCTTCCAACAATCAATTGTAGCTTTAGCTTCTTTAGCGTGTTGTTTCACGTAAGGCAATTGAGAAATTATATTTTCGGCTCTAGTGCGAACCAATCGTAATTCTACCTTTTTAGCCCATTTCTTCACTTTATCTCTGCCCCAATAATCTCTAGCAAATGTACTCATATCATCTCCATTCTCTTGTTCACTTTCATCTTCGTCTCTATCTTGTTCTGTGTCTGCGTCATGAGAACTTTCACTTACATTGTCGAGCTGCACTTCGTCTTTGGAATCAGGAATAGCCTCATCTTTATCACTTTGTACATCTTCCCAGAATCTTAGCAACCTTGCTTGCTTTTGTTCATAACTACACATATTCATAATAAATTTTGAGCACAACAACTGCAGTAAAAAACAAAAAAATCACGTGAAGTTCGGAAAAAATGCCCAGGCATCAACAATAATTAACTGACTGACACCAGAGGTGTGGTGGGGTATGACATACCCCTGCGGCATATTCTGACATCTATGTAAGTGGGTATTAAAGATATTATGAAAATAACGATGCTACTCGATAGAGTGATGTTATAGTAACAGCTACTAAACAATAGAAGACAGTAAGATACTGTTTTTGAGAAAAATTCCATTTTTTGCATACGTGGGTTGTATCACACCCCACTACACCAACGCAGGGTTAAAATAATATTGCCATTTTTGCTGAATTACATTCGTGAGATGACTTTATTTTAAGAAAAAGTACCTACCCTACCTACCTTCCTGTGTAATTCGTTTTTGTCGCCAGTAAGGATTCCGCACTCGAATACACAGCCTATGCTCGTTTATTTATTCTTTCTACTAGTCCATTATGCTGCTCTTTCTAGTTACTATTTTCTCCTGCTTATACTTTCCGTAGATTTTCGGCATTTCCTTCATCATCATCTGGTTGGGTAACATACCCGCGGTCACTTGTATGGCCTACGTTATTGTTCTTATGTATGCACGTGCTACTATTAGCTTTTATTTGAGATTTTTCTAGCTTTTACTGTATTTCTTGATGTTAAGCACTTGTTACCATACGACTTCTATTAAAATCCTCCTTTTTGGCAGTCCCTGGTCACTCCACGTTAGGCATAATCCTTGTCAGCGACGAAGTTCCCTCGTCTGCCTGGCAAAAGACGTAGTTCTCGTGCTCACCAAAGGTTCGCCTCGTATATGGTACTACTCCCAACACTTTTTTGGCAGGTAAGATCCTTTGTCCTTCTAGTACAAAACTATATGATCTCTGGCCTTTGAACCTTTGAGGATCATAGCTTCAGTTGTCTCGGCCACCAGCACAAGGTTCCTTCTTTCCATCCACGTCTTCACTTTATTATTAATTTGGTTTTCTCTACCCATGAGTGACCAGTTTTTATTGTGCTTCATCACCACCATCATCACCACCTTCATCACTACCAAGCCATCCGTCTATGTTATTTCCTGTACACCAATGCCAGGTCGGCCTCCAAGACCTCGTTGTATAGAACATTTCAAAGAAATGGCCCTAAAACGGAACCCCGTGGCACTCCAGCCGTGGTTTTTATAGAGTTACTCCTCGCAGTATTGATGTTCACCAATCAGATGCAGTAGTTCCTGACCAAGTTCTGCAGATAGGAAGATATCCTTAATTTTCCCAGTAGTCTGAAGATAATTTTTTAGCTAGCACTATAAAAAGCATTTCTTGTATCGAGGAAAAAGTCACCAACCATCAGCCCTCACATATGGATATCTTCCTCTTGATTCTGCTTGTGATATCCAGCGCAGATACTGGCGGTCCAATATGTTTCCTTTCTCTCCATTATCTTCCTCTCCAGCCTTGTCTTTACAAGAAGACCTTGCCTTAGATGTTTAGCAGGCATATAGGTCTGTATGCCTTAGGCTGCTCCTCTGATTCCTCTTCCAGTTTCGGGTTAAGTATGAGATTTGCCTTATTCGGATCTCCTGGGCATTCTTGACAGGTTGTTCATAATATCCTGTGACATTGCAGTTTCTCCTCAATGATGATTTTTATTATCTTTGGTGCTACCCTATCAGGTTTAGGCACTTTTCCTCCTTTGGGCATATTGCCAGCTTCTGTTATTTTTTTTTATTGTAAATCCAGTCACGTGTGTCTCTATTTGGAGTGGCGTTAAGCTTACTTCTTCACTCTGTGGAAAAAGAGCATTGGCAAGTTCCTCCCTCCGACTCTCCTCGATCTTGAATAAGCCACCTGCTCCTTTGAAAGTCTTGACAACTATTCCTTAAGCGTCTCACTAGATATTTTTTTAAAGATTTGTTTTCAATTTTTTTTTTATCTGTATTTATTTTTCGCACCAGCTTTTTCCTCACGGGTTTTAATTTTACACGTCCTCTTTCATCGCGCGCTGCCTCCTTTTGTCTCCCGTAGCTCGATGTAGCCTTTACTTATTTCTTCAATCCTCTTCATCCACTAATAGGGACGACTGTTTGCTCTCCTATTCCGGGACTGCACCTTTCTGACATTTAGTTTATTTTATCGTATCCCTCTTCGAAAGTCGAGTGTAGCTCTCCGCCACTTGGATTTTCTGTTTGAGTCTTCTCTTGTCAAGATGTTTGAATCTGTTTCTCTCTCTTGATTTTGTTACGTTTTCTCTAATTTTACACAATACTTACTTGTGGTGAGTGAATACTTCTTCATCCAGGACATCTTACTTTGCCACCTTTCTACTTATCGGTATCATTTCCATTGTAACACCAATATGAGCCTTAATTTATCCCATGATGAAGGTCGCCTTATCGTTTTTAAGTACTACCAACTTTAGGGCCTGGATGAGCTCATATCATACTTTTCCCTTCTGATTATTCCTTGGCGCTCCCCACCGGTTTTTTAATTTAGATCCCCAGTAACCATTAGTCTTTTTTCCTACTATGCTTTCTGATATTTTCTTTCTTTTTAACGTGCCCCATCCTTAAGGACATTGACGATCATCATGGCCCATTTAACTTTATATGCAGCCGTTCTGAAAAGTTCTATTGACGTTTTCCCACTCCATTGTCTCAGATTCTTAAGCCAGGACGTGCGTCTTCTCCCCGGTCCTCTTTTGCCTTCCACCTTCCCTTATATGACCAGCCGCATCAATTAGTATTTCTAGTTTCTTAGTATGTGACCAAAGCAGCTCATTTTTCTTTTCTTTGTAGTGTTGAGTATTTCTTTTTCTTTTTTTATTCTTCGTAGCGTTTCCGCATTTGTTATGTGTTGTGTCCAAGATATTTTCCACATTCTTTGATAACACCACATTTCAAAGTTAATGAGTTTGTTTCTGTCGTCTCTGTAATTTTCCAGGCTTCAACTCCATACAACAGGACAGAGAACACGTAGCATCTCAATACTCTAGTTCTAATTTCGATGCTGAGTTTTCCATCGCATAATATTGCTTTCATCTTATTAAAAGCACATCTAGCTATCTCAATACGCCGTTTTATTTCAGTACTTCTATCCCATTCTTCATTTAGTTAGCAACCTAAGTATGTACTGATATCTGCGCACCCTGCCTAAAAGTTTTCCTTTAGCATAAACACTGTCTTCCTCAATCTTGCTCTTGCTT
Source organism: Diabrotica undecimpunctata (assembly GCF_040954645.1). Taxonomy (NCBI): domain Eukaryota; kingdom Metazoa; phylum Arthropoda; class Insecta; order Coleoptera; family Chrysomelidae; genus Diabrotica; species Diabrotica undecimpunctata. Next base: position 95,030,573 of record NC_092811.1, read on the forward strand.
ACCACCATGATTTTTGTTTTATTTGTATTCAGTGCCATTCCATACCTTTCGCAGTATTGGGTAATGCGATCAATCAAGATCTGTAGTCCGTCTCTGCTGTCCGCAAGGAGTATTGTGTCATTTGCGTATCCAAGATTATTCTGACGTGCTCCGTTAACAAATATGCCTTCATTTACGTCTTCTAATGCCTCTTTAAACAATTTTTTTGAATATATATTAAAAAGTAAAGGGTAAAGCACACATCCTTGTCCAAGATGTATAGGTATTTCTTTCGATTTTTGTTGGTCTATTCGTATTATGGTTTTAGCAGACTCTTATTATATTATTATATTTTCTTAAGCAGACTCTTATACTCTACTAGTATGATATTAGGGAAGATGTTATGTAGCCACTATTGTAACAGTTCCAATATCCAAGATCATAAATCACGCTTGCCTCTGGTAAGTTTTGAACCCCAACTTTCTGTTTCTATAACTGCTACACCTTGTCCGTGATTTAGCCTCCCTGGGCCGTAATCTTTTTATTCGGCTCGGACACTACCAGCAGGTCTGCTTTTAATTCCTGTCTGATCCTGAGTATATCATGTGCCGCCCTTCTTCTTCTTAAAGTTTCATCTCCTATCGGAGGTTGGATATCATAACGGCTATGGTCACTTTGTTGGCTGCTGCTCTGAAAAGTTGTAGTGAACTACAGTTAAACCATTCTCTAAGGTTCCTCAACCAGGAGATGCGTCTTCTTCCTATGCTTCTTCTTCCTTGGATCCTTCCTTGCATAATAATTTTTAGCAGCTCATATTTTTCTCCTCTGGTTATGTGACCCAAATACTCTAGTTTTCTTCTTTTTATGCTGTTCATAATTTCTAACTCCTTATTTAGACGTCGCAGTACCTCAGCATTGGTAGTCCTTTGAACCCACTGAATTTTTAATATTCTTATTAACACCACATTTCAAACGCTTCTATTTTTCTTATGTGTTGTTTCTTCAATGTCCAAGCTTCCATTCCGTATAGTAAGATAGAAAATATGTAACATCTTAGAGCCCTCAATCTAAGATGCAACTGAAGGTCTCTGTTGGTAAGCATTGTCTTCATTTTCACAAATGCTTGCTTTGCAGTTTCAATTCGGACTTTGATTTCTCTGCTTTGGTCATTTTTGTCATCAACCCAGGTTCCCAGATATTTGTATGTCTCTACTTTTTCTATTTGGGTTTGCTCTATCATTAATATTTCATTTCCATGTTGCGATTTTGAGACAATCATAAATTTAGTTTTTCTCTTATTTATTGTTAGTCCGTATCTAATGTAATAATCGTTAATTCTATTTACCAATTCTTGTAGCGATTCCAGGGTGTCTGCCATTATAACGGTGTCATCAGCGATCTTATGTTATTTACTATTCTTCCGTTTACAGATATTCTATCACCCAGATCCGCTATCGCTTCCTGGAATATGGCTTCACTGTACACGTTAAACAGTAATGGTGACAGAACACAGCCATGTCTTACTCCTCTCTTTATATCTATATTTTCGGACTTTTGTTCTTCTATCTTTATATTGGCCTTTTGATTCCAATACAGATTGATAATGATTCGTAAGTCTCGTCTGTCTATATCTTTGTTTCTCAGTCCTTCTATTAGTTTATCATGCCGCCCTACATTTCTTCAAATTTACCTGTACTATGAACACATTCAATTTATCCCTCGTAAAGCCAAATTTATAGGCCTTACCTTTCTCTTGCCAGCGCACTTGCACCCCTTCCCCTAGACTCTTTTTCTATGAGCTTCCTGAACTCGGGGCAATTTTCCGAGTCTGTCCCTAGTACGCCCGAATTGCAGACACGAGTAGCAGCGTATTGGTCTATATCTGGCGGCCATTACCTTACAGCTCACCAGCCTTTTTCTCTCTTACTCTCCCTAGTTTCAAGTGTTACCTGGAACCTGAGAGTGTTACTCTCCCTAGTTTTTTGGCTTAGACTTATCGTCATACAGCCAGACACAAAAGGACTAAGACAGTCATCATTATAATTATTTACCTAAATGCCGTATCAAAATAAAAGATTACATCGATATTAGGAGAACAGGGACACTTCTTGCCTAGGGACCTATCAAGGCATTGATTTATATAAGATAGTTTCAAGTTAACCGTATATATTTATATACGTATTCGCTTAAGCTTTTGCTACTGCTACTTTTGTTTTGTTTTTAATGAAGTTATAGTACTCGATCTATTGGCTTGCCACTCTATATGTAGTTAAGTTTTACCACTAGTTTTCTTTGTGTTTATCTTCGATATTTTGGTTATGTTTCGCTCCTTTTTTTAATGTCCAGGACAAGCATCTTAATTTGTTGTCTTTCTCATAAAATTATCTATTTAGAAATATTATTCTCCACTTTGCATGCGATAAGTAGACATTCTTTTTTTTTAAGAGTGTATTAACCATCGGTATAACTAATGATGTTGATAACTACAACATTTTAAATTTTATGACCTTTTTTAATTACTTATTTCTAAGATTTGCAGACCGTTGAAGCCTGAAATTCAGCATGATTTCCCTGCACCCGCTTACATTTTTCTGTACAGGCCAGGAAAATGAATATGAAAATAAAAAAAATTTTACTTAATGCCTACAACGCCTACATTGATAATATCTCACAATCAACTACAAAAACCTTTTTTAAACATATTTCCAAAACAAAACTAAAACCTAAGAAAATTGCAAATCTCAGGGTACTTAAACTAATTTTACTTTATAGTATCTTACAGGATTGCTTTTCCCAATAATTTAACCTTATTTACGTTAATTCTATGAATAATTTGGACAAATATTTCCCTTAAAATTTTAAATGTAGTAAACTTAGACCTATCCTGTTTTCTTAGAGACACTATGATGACATGCAAATACCTCAATTCTAATTTACCAACGACAATGAGATATTAGACTTCTAATAGACGAAGTAATGGAAGTTTCTTCGATTTCTCGCAATTCTCAAAGTAGAACCGACACCAGCAGCTCGTGTTTTACTGGAATTATGCAGTTGAAATGGTAATATAAAATGAAATCACCACAAAGGAGTAATGGAGCTCTGCCACTTCATTTATGTCTTTATAAAACAATGGAGTCTTTTTACAGTGGTTCATTGCAGCTTTCTTGTGAAATAGAATTGGCAGCATATAATATAATAGCAGTACTTAAATCAAATACGATTGTCTTACACACAGTCAACACTTGTAATTTTAACAAGAAATTTATTTAAGTCGCATATATAATAATCTAAAAATTTATTCTTTATTGAATATGGCTAGTGCAAATGCGAAGTCTTTGTTAAATTTTTTATACTTGTCTTTGCTATCGAGTTGGTATTTCAAATGTCAATATATCAATCTAAGCAGCTATTCTCCATTCACAAATTGTTGAGAGCACGAAATGTGCCTCAAACTTATAAAACGGTCGTAAATCATAGGCGTTCCTGAGGTGTTTATTCATTAAATAATAATATAATGTTTTAATACTGTTATATTTAATATTAATAATACTTTAATACTAATATATTTAGCAAAAAAACAATTAAAATTTTCACGGCTAATGTTGGTTATTATATTATATTAATAAAAATAAGAATTTAACCATTAACAATTTTGTAAATAAGAATACCTTATCTCTTTGGATATTTCAATACTAATCTTCGCGTTTAATCACTTTACTAGAAAACCTGGAATTCATATCCGAAGGTACTATTCGTTGCAAAATATTTAGGATGGAGAATTCCCCAGATTTTTAATAATATAATGGGTATAAAGATGCGGGCTTTGGCCACGTGCCTCGTCTGTTCAGTTTATATTCGAAACTTAACTTAAAAGGGTGAAGTTATTACGAACGAAAACAATTTTTTTGTTTAGTACGTTTTTGATCGCATGTAATTTACGGCTCGTCGGTGTTTCCGCGTCTATGGCAGTAATTAGCGTCTCGAATATTTCTTTTGCGAATTATATGCAGTGCGTAAGTGATTTTTCTATTCCATATACCTACGAACATATATGTGCCTTTCGCTCGTGCTCGTTTTGTGGGATTGTTTGTGATGGCTTCATCATCAACATCATCAAGTTTTACACCGGTACTGTTGCGTATAGTCAGTAAGTCTGTCTATTCACCAAGAGAGAAGACTATTGGCCTGTATGATCACGATGCTCTGGTTTCTCAGAATCCCACAAACACTGTTCGCAACATAGTCGAAAGTTGTACCAACATGACTGGCGTAGGAGAGTCAACTATATATAGGTTCCTATCAGAAAGAAAAAAACAAGGTAGAGCTAACCAAAACACAAACGAAAACTTAAGAGAGGAAAAGAGCCTATTGAAAATGATGAATTTGCCAAAAATGGTATTCGAAGGAAAATTCATGGATTTTTTTTCAAAAAAGAAATACAAACAAAATTTTACAAGAAGTTAGAGACGACCCGGATTTGCCTCATATCGGACGAACTAAATTGTGGCAAGTTTTAAAAGAATTAAATTTCCGGTGGAAGAAATCAGACCGAAAATCACTTTTGATTGACCGGGAGTAGTTAATACGTTGGAGAAGAAATTATCTAAGATCCATACGAAAATTCCGGGCTGAAGGAAGGCCAATCTTCGACCAGGATGAAACGTGGGTAAACTCAGGTCATACTCTAAAAAAAATTTGGTCAGATAAAAATATATTAAGCTCCAGGCAAGCCTTTATAGAAGGTTGGTCTACTGGTATCTCCCCACCTTCTGGTAAAGGGAGTAGATTAATAATTTCTCACATTGGCAGTGAAAAAGGATTTGTTAAGCATGGTTTGTTGGAATTTCAGTCAAAAAGCACAAAAGACTATCACGAGGAGATGACAGCTGATGTTTTCGAAGAGTATTTTGAGCAGATGATTGAACACATACCACCAAATTCACTTATAGTATTAGATAATGCACCTTATCATTTACGACTAGTAGAAAGACTTCCAACGACTGCGTGGAAGAAACAGGATATTCTTGACTGGCTGCGGAATAAGTATCTGCCCTTACGAAGATGGAATGGTAAAAGCGGAACTTTTAAAAATTGCCCGGCAACACAAATCTCAGTTCAAGAAATACGTAGTTGACAGAATGGCGGAAAGGCGAAACATCACAGTCCTTAGACTTCCACCCTACCACTGCGAAATAAATCCAATTGAACTCATTTGGGCACAAATGAAAAATTATGTGGCTAGAAAAAATACGTCATATAAAATAAAAGCTGTACGTGAATTGTTATACGAGTCTTTACAACATATTATAGAACAAAACTGGAAAGATGCAGTAAGACATGTAATAGAAGAAGAACAAAAAATGTGGGATCTTGATAACATAATTGATGCGACCGTAGAGACACAACCGCTAATTATTAACCCTCAAGACGACTCGGATTCCGAAGTTGATCCTATTTATTTTGAATTTGAATACCTAGTTTTCTAATCGTAATTATATAAGGTAAGTAATAGTTGTTGTAATCGTAGGGTTATAAAGGGGAAAGGCGCAAAATGTCGTCTGTCAAAATGTTCAGTGTGTTTTAAATGTATCCATTTTTTTTTTCAAATCCTGAGAAGACTAAAAAGCTTTTTTGAAAAATTTAAGGGCAGAATGAAATATTTATTAGAATAAATAAAAAGTTTCTTTTGCATGCAATATTTTCAATTAAACATTATACTATATTTTCTCTTTTATTTTCACCCCTCTTACATAACATATTAAAATAAACATTGTAGAAGTTTTCAGGGACTTTCTGCCCTCAGGAATAATGTAACCTTTAATTCTGCGTTTAAATTTTTCAAAAATATTTATTAGTTTTCTCCGGATTCGAAAATAATGGATACATTTAAAACACATTGGAAATTTTGCCAGGCGACATTTGGCGCCTTTCTCTTAATTAAATAAATGTATTTTTACAAATGGCAAGAAACTTTTTATTTTTAAATAAAATAAAGAAGTTTTATTAAAATATACAATTTACATAAGTACAATTTAGAAAATATATTTATTTAGTTCAAATAAATGTTTCAATCATACAGGCCTTAAGAACCGACAAAATAACGCAAAAGATAGAAAACATAATACGTTGTGAAATAAAAAGAGATGCAAGTAGTAGAGGTGAGAAATTATCGATATAAACCTATAATTTACTTTACATTACATTAGATCTATCGAAAGTTTTCCACCTTTAGACGTTAGCTTATGAGCTGGTGGACTTCAGTCATAGTAATACGTATCACGTAATGTGAGTAAAAACAGTTTAAGTATGAGTATGTTTTTATCCAAAATTAAAGTATTGATCAATAATAAACTGTGATTTGAGACGTTGCATACACTCTTCTCAATACAGAATTATCATAGCTTGTTATTCTGTATTCATCAACACAGAATTAATTATCAAATTACTTATAATTAAACTGTTTACTTAAGCTTTGGTTTATAACCTTCAATCAGTTTTTACTTTATGCGAAATTTAAAAAATGTTAATGTTAGAAGTCAAACTTGTAATATTATGACTGAAGTCAACTAGCTCATAAGCTAACGTCTAAAGGTGGGAAACTATCGATAGTCCTAATGTAATGTAATGTAAATTAGAGGTTTCTATCGATAATTTCCCACCTCTACTACTTTCATCTCTTTTTATTTCACAAAGTATTATGTTTTCTATCTTTTGCGTTATTTTGCCGGTTCTTAATGCACTCATCACTGTATACTCTACGACACTGCTCGGTCATCTGTAAACATTCAAAATACCTTCGTAACAGGATTATAAGTTATTGGATTCCTTCAGATACAAGGTGGGTTAGTCGAAAACATCTTAAACTGTCAGTTTCAGGTTGGTTTTTACTGTTATATCGTATTACCTATCCTCTCTGTATTTCAGTTCTCTAATTAGGGTTAAACTTGTAGTGAGCTATCGACAAATTGTGAACCGATTATAGGAAAATCTATCTTTGTACAAAAGTCTCCCTCATTTTTTCATAGTTTTCTATCCTCGCCAATTTGCATCCATTTCAATCCAGATTATTGGTTTATATTTTCTGTCTATCTAAGTTGACGCTTTAATTTTTGACCTTTTTACCTTTATTATCTTCAATGTATAATTATGTTATTTCATTCATTGTTTTTTTTCGGCTTTATCTACAATCCAACATAAGAAATATCGTTATTAAAAATTTTCATGGCATTTCGGTGTAATTTGTCAAAAGCCTCCACGTTTTAATTTATTTATTTTCCTTTTATTATTTATATTTCATCCCTTATAGTCACTTAAATCTCTACGCTACTTTTTCACGATATTATTATTATTATGAACAAAGGACCCAGACACTTTTTTATGTAAAAGTTGGTTCAGTTAAATTAGCTGAAACTTTGCAGAACGCTAGCTTTAGCCATGCTAATCAAAAGTAATTATTGCCCAAAAACGCAGAAATCAATTGTTTATGAGTTACAGATTTTAAATTGTGTATTTCTAGTCTATTTAAATACATATTTGTATAATATATCAGGCCATGGAGTTGGGGTGTCTCCATTGTAAAAATGACACGCACCGTATCCTCCATGCTGTCATGCTGGACAAGCCATACAGTTTGTAGTCAACACCCCGAGATATGAGTGGCAAAACAAGGTGCATAAATACTCATATGCTTATGAAACGCACCTGACGCATCATAAGGGCATTCACAAATTACTCTTTTTCAACTTGTCTTGAGTGATATGTCTTTCCTATCAGCCTCTCTTGGCTAACTCTTGTTTATTCTGACTCTGAATGGCTATTAGGTTTCCGAGGGCACACGGGTCACTATATTTCCTTCTAAGGTGAATAAACCAAAGATTTGATCAACGTCATAAGGATGGGGAAGCACAAGTAGGGCAAACACTCCATTAAAGATCCACAGCGATACGCCCTAGTCAATCTATCATGGCAATGCTCAATACTAAAATAAATTCCGGAGTAAGTCCTTCCATCGGGTCTTCGGGGAGGACAGTTTTGAGTTTACCAAAAGATAATAAATTGAAGTGCAGAAAGAATATCAAGCTCTGCACATGGAATGTCAAAACTTTATACAAAACAGAAAAAATCCACAATTCAATACAGGAAATGAAGATAATGCATATTGAAATCATGGATATAGCAGAAATGAGATTGCCAGATTCTGACGAAATATAAATTAAAGATCACAAGGTATATTACTGGGGAACAATTGATGGATCACATGAATATGGAGTGGGAATAATCGTATCACTCAAGGTTGCCAAATGTGTTATTTACTTTACACCAATATCAAAAAGAGTGATGTTACTACAAGTAGAAGCCAACCCTATTAATATAAACATCATCCAAGTCTATGCTTCCACTGAAAACAAAGGGGAGAAAGAAGCAATTGAGGTCTATCATAACATCAACGAATGTTAATGTGATTTAATGAATGTCCTGAAATCAAAGAAGATTGACTACAACGACCTCAGGATCATATCAAATTTATACTATAAACAGCGAGCAAAAGTACGTGTTAACGAACAGCTGTCAGAAGAAATTGAAATTAGATGTAGAGTAAGACAGGGATGCGTATTGTCGCCAATTCTTTTCAATGCCTACTCCGAAGAGGTCCTGAAAAACGCTCTTGAGGGTAAAACAGCTGGAATAAAGGTAAATGGAGTTCCCATTAACAACATTAGATATGCGGACGACACTGTGATCTTAGCCGAAAACATTGAAGATCTTCAGAGACTGGTGACCAGAATAGCAGAGTATGGAAAAGAGTATGGTCTAACAATGAATGTCAAGAAGACGAAATTTAATTGAATATTGAAAACTCAAAGAAATAACGAGAATCTTCTAATAAACGAAACCAACGTCGAACAAGTGGACAAATATGCATACCTGGGAACAATGATTAACTCCACAAATGATTACAATCAGGAGATAAAAATAAGAATAGAAAAGGCTAGAGCAAATTTCAACAAAATGAGAAGAGTTCTATGTACCAGGGATTTAAAACTGGAACTAAGAGTTAGGTTGGCGAGGTGCTATGTTTTTTCGACTTTATTTTATGGAATGGAATCTTGGACCTTGAATGCGACATCAATGAAAAAACTGGAATCATTTGAGCTGTGGGTATACAGAAGAATTCTGAAAATATCATGGACAGAACACGTCACAAACAAAGAGGTTCTGGAAAGGATGAACAAAGAAATGGAAATTTTAAATTCAATAAAAACAAGAAAATTAGAATATCACGGACATATTACACGTGGAGAGAAATACACCTTGCTTCAACTGATTATGCAGGGAAAGATCCAAGGAAAGAGAAGCATAGGGAGGCGTAGAATGTCATGGCTGCGCAACCTGAGAGAGTGGTACGGATGTTCATCAAATGAACTTTTCAGAGCAGCCGTCTCAAAAGTCCGAATAGCTATGATGATTGCCGACCTCCGCCGCGGAGATGGCACTTGAAGAAGATAACATCAATAAAGTTCTCATCATTATGGGCGATTTTAATGCCAAGATTGGACCTGGAGATAACAAACGTTATATTGGAGCACATTAACTGGGAGTCAGAAACGAGAGAGGAGACCTCCTAGAAAAATTCGCAGGAGACTCAGAACTAGTTTTCACCAACACATTCTTTCAATTACCACTTCGCAAGCTGTACACATGGAAATCTCCTCAAGAATTATTAGGAATCAAATAGACTATATTTTAGTAAATAAAAGATACCGAAACAGCTTTACATCAGTCAAGACTTATCCTGGAGCAGACTTGGAGACAGACCACGTTTCACTGGAGGAAGTATTTCAAGTCAACCTCAAAACAGTGCAGAAAAGGAAAGCACAATTATACGACCTACCAATGCTGAAAGACCTTGATACGAGGATGAGAGTTCAAGTCACGTTAAACGAGCAAGTGACTGTAATTAGAGACGATCCTATACATTTATAATCCTTTATAATCCTTAATAAAGGATTATAAAGGATTTGTATAATCCCATAATTAATAATCCTTTACATTTTGCACAGAAATAGTGCAAAATGTAAAGGATAAACACATACAGATAGATAAATGAAGAAAAAAAATAATGGATGACAGATTCCTGGATGAGATCCTGAAACTAATGGATGAGAGAAGAGAAGCGATAAATAAATTTGGTAATAAGAACGAAAATCAGAGAAGCGAAAGAAAAAGAAGCAACAGAAAGATGCGAAGAAATTAAGACTCTGCAGTCAAAGTACGATAGTCACAATGTACATAGGAAAGATTAAAAAACTCACAGGGGGACTAAGACGGAGGCAGAAAGGAAATATATTTAATTCTGACGGAAACATCATCTTGGACAAACAGAGTAAAATAAGAACGTGGAAACAATATCTAAAAAAACTATTTGAAGACCAAAGAGATAACATCTTTGAGCTAGAAGAAAAGGTAAATGATGGACCAAGAATATTACAGCAGGAAGTTTACTCCGCAATAACACAGTTAAAGGATGGCAAAGCGGTAGGCCCTGATAATATACAAGCAAAACTACTTAAACTAATGGACAATGAATCAATAGTAATAATCGCAAAGATATTCAACAACATATAGAACTCTGGAGAAATACCAACAGAATGGCTGAAATCTGAATTTATTGCACTTTCAAAAAACAAGGAGCCAAAAAATGCGAAGATTACCGTACTGTAAGCCTCATGAGTCATCTCCTAAAATTGTTCGTAAATATAATTCTTAAGAGAATTTACAAGTTGTGTGAAAGTCAAATGTGTGTGAAAGACGTCAACTGCGACGTATACGCATGTCTGGTTGATTACGAGAAAGCGTTTGATCGAGTACAACACGCCAAAATGATGCAAATACTAAAAGAAACAGGAATTGACAACCAAGATCTGAAAATACTTAGAAATCTTTACTGAAATCAAACAGCAAATCTCAGAGTTGAAGGTGAACACACTGACTATGCGAAAATCATGCGTGGAGTGAGGCAAGGCTGTATTTTGTTACCTCTAATCTTCAATCTGTACTTTGAAAGAATGTTTATCGAAGTTTTGCACGAAACTGAAAAAGGTATTCTACTAAATGGTTACCGGCTAAATAACATCAGATATGCAGATGACACCATAGTATTTGCGGACAACTTAGAAGTCCTACAAAATCGTATGAACAAAAACACGTATAACAGTCAACAATATGGACTCAATGTAAATATTAAGCTCAATGTAAATATTAAGGAGACAAAGCTTATGATAATTAGCAAGAAAAGGATAACAGAAGGTCAACTCTACGTCAACCAATCCCCTGTAGAAAAAGTGACGCACTACAACTACCTCGGCACCATAATAAATGAAGAATGGACCAAAAACCAGGAGATAAGAGCAGGCATCGGAAAAGCTAGATCCACCTTCAATCGGATGGGGGCCTTCTTTAAGAGTCACAACCTCTTTCTTGATATAAAACTAAGAATGCTGCGATGCTACGTCTTCTATGTCCTTTTTATGGTGTTGAATCGTGGACATTGAACGAAGATATGTGCAGAAAACTGAAAGAATTTGAGATGTGGCTATATCGGAGAATGCTTAAGATCCCGTGGACTGACGGAGTCACAAATAAGGAGGTCCTCAGAAGAACCGGGAGGTACTGACCGCCTTATATGAATCCAGATATGATCTCGTTCAAGCCATCCTGCAAGAAAAAATATTTGGAAAACGTGGTCCAGGAAGAAGAAGAACATCTTGGTTAAAGAACCTCAGAATGCAACATCTGTGCAGCTTTTCCGCGCTGCTGCAGATGAGATAAAGATTGTCATGATGATCGCCAACATTCGTAACGGATAGGCACATCAAGAAGAAGATAATATATAGAGTGTTACTAAATAAATACAACAACACTCGAGGAAGTGATTCTGAATGAAAACATGATTACAGTTTAAAAGTTATAGAGCTTTTAAGTATCTTGAAGCCAAGTTGCTTAGTTTTGGGATCATAATTGAAATGAAACGATGCGGTAATTACATTATTAAGCTTGACCAGGGCCTTTCTAGATAGCTTCTTACGGACCAGCCCAGTTATCAGATCTTAGACGACGGCCTTTTTGGGATTGACGTTCGTGTCTATTTCATTTTTAACCTCTTTTAAAGTGGTTAAAGGAATAACCACATCATCTTGTCTAATAACTTCTAGAAGAGATTCATCTTACTTACTTAGTACTAAGCCTTTCTACCGTTAGGTGTAAGGCTGGTGGAGTTAAGTTTTGCACTTTTGTCTCCATGCTTTCCAGTCTTGTGTTAGATTTCGTGCACTTTCCCATGTCAATCCTTTCTTCTCAACTTGTTTTCTGATTTCGTCTACCCACCTAACTCTTGGTCTTCCTCGTTTGTTTTTCCCTTGCACTCTCGTTTCAAACACTCGTTTTGTTAATCTTTTATTCGACATTCTACACACGTGCCTGAATCATCTTAGTTGCCCTTCTACTATTTTTTCGGTTATTGTTTCTAGTTTTATGTTTTGTCGGAATGTTTCGTTACGTATTTGGTCTGTCTTCCTTCTGTTTGCTATTTTTCTCAGAAACCTCATTTCCATTGCATTGACTCAAGATTTTTGTCTCCCAGTCAATGTCCATGACTCGCTATTATATATGATTGTAGGTCGAACTGCTGATTTACCGACTGCCGTTTTTACCTTCTCCGGTATTTCTTTTTTCCCCAAAAATGTTGTTTTCATAGTGTTAAATAAGCTTCCTGTTCATCCCATTCTCTTATTTATTTCCATGTCTTGTTTACCGTTTGATTTAGTTATTACTCCTAGGTATTTAAAATATTCCACTAGGTATTAAAAATATTTAAAATATCCTGTTCTAGTTGTTTTCCGTTTAATTGTATTGCGTGTGTCTTTCTCTTATTTGAAATTATCATTGTTTTTGTTTTCTCTGTATTTATTTTTATATTTATGTTTAACAGTTCTTCTTCTAGGATTTCACGGTTGTTCTGTATGCCTTCTCTGTTTGCTGCTATCAAAACCATGTCGTCTGCAAATAGAAGCTCTGATAGTTGAGTCTGTTTCATTTGCCAGTATCCTAATGTTAGTTTTCTTATTCTTCTCTTGGCTTTCTTTATTGTTTCATCCAGTACCACTGAGAACAGCAGTGTGCTTAACACGCATCCCTTTTTGGCGCTCTAACTTGTAGTAAATTTTTCGGATTCCTCGATGTTGGTTCTCACCGTATTTGTATTATTATTGTACATATCCTTTATTACATCAATTGTTATCCTGTCAACTCCACTTTCCTTTAATGTCCTCCATACGTCCTTTCTTTTTATTCTGTCAAACGCCTTTTCCATTTCAATAAAGCATATATATATTTCTCTATTTTTATTGATTACTTTCTCACTTACTTGTCTTATTGTGAATATGTGGTCTTGCGCGCTTATGTTCTTCCTGAATACACATTGTGTATCTTCCATAGTTGGTTCTATTTGGGTTCTTATTCTTGTTTCTATTATTCTTCCGAATATCTTCCCAGGAATACTTGATATAGTAATACCTTGGTAATTGTTACAGTTTCTCTTGTCGCCATTTTTGTGTATTGGTAGTATAATGTCTTTCTTCCAATCCTGTGGTATTTCTGCTCTATTTATGATATTCATTAGTTCTTTCATGCTATCCACTCCCTCTATTCCCATGAATTTTATCATTTCCGGGGTGATATGATCCTTGCCTCGTGCTTTGCTTAATTTAACTCTTTCAATTGCCTTTTCTAGTTCCTCTGTTGTTATGGGTTCTACTTTTTGTTCTTCATTTATTTCTTGTATCTTCACTATGTTGCCTACGTCTATATGAGTTAGCCTTTTAAAATGTTCTCTCCATCTTTCCATTATTTGGTTTTCTTATGTTACTACCTTTCCATTCTTGTCTTTTATATTCGGCATCATGTGTTCTTTCTTTTGTCTGAGCTGTTTTAATGCGCCATAGAAGAGTTTTTGATTTTCTCAATATTGTCATTTTTATTCCAAACTTTTCCCATGACCTTTCTTTTTCTGTTTTTACAGCTATTTTAACCTCTTTTTTTTTATATGCCTCATAATCTTCAGGGCGCTTTGTACTTAGATATCTCTCCCATTTTTCTCAGCACCTATGATTAAGTTGGTCTTGAGATTTTCCCACTTTTCTTCTATACTTGCAGTTTTTGCCCCTACCTTTCAAAATATTGTCTAATTTTTCTTGGAATATCTTCTTATATATCTTTCTTCTTTTAATTTGTAGCTTTTTACTTTTTCATTTACTACCTTTCTCCTCTTTTCTTTCTTTTCTTTTGCTGTTCTGATTCTCATTATTACTAGATGATGATCACTGCCAATATCTAAGCCTCTTTTCACTTTCGTGTCTTATACTCTTTTCCATTTGTTGCTACTTACCAAAAAGTAATCTATGATTGATTTTTCATTTCTGCTTTCTTGTACTCTCGTGTATTTGTGTACTTTTTTATGTTTAAATTTTGTATTTGTTATAACAAGTTTATTCTACATACATATTTCTATTATTGTTTTATTATTTTTGTTTAGTATTTCTTCTCCTTCTTTTCCCATGCATTCCTCAATTCCATTGTTATTATTTCCGACTCTACCGTTTAGATCTCCCATTACAATTATATTTTCTTCCCCATTGTCAATTTGCATTTGGAGCTCCTCGAAAAATTTATCCTTCTCTTCCTTTTTTGCATCTTCATTTACTCCGTATGCTGTTATTATTGTCCATATTTAGTTAATTATGTTAAAGTTGATAATACTAACAAACTTTTACTTTAACTTTAAACAACAATTTAAGAATTTTAAACTTTTCTCTTAATTATATGAATTGAATTATATTTCTGAACCGCCTTCGTCTCCAACTCTTCTTTGCATCTATAGGTATAGCGTTTGCCAGATTTTTAATTTAAATATAAAGTGTACATACCCAAATTCACCATTTTTTCCGAGAGAGCACTTTTAAACCTACTTGTTTGTAACAGGTGACCACACATCTCAGAGATTTATCTATGTCTACTATATATGGTCGGAAAACACTTTGGAGGTACTTTGCAAATACTAATGCTTTTTGTTCGCTGTTTTTCGCTCAACCTCCTTGTTTATTTCACATAAAAGACGTTTGCATAATTGGTCTCTTTAAGTTCTTGTTGGTCTTCTGTAGGGAGTATTCAGTATTAGAATCATATGTCAAATGTCCTCCATAGTTCAATATTCCAGATTCTACAGTATTTCTACATAGGTATTCCACCGATTCGGAGTATATATGTTAAACAGAACAAGCGCTATTATACAATCCTGTATCACTTCTTCTATAATACTTATTTTTCCGATTGATTTTTATCAATTTGAGTATATATAACTTCTTTATAATACACTTCTTTATTAGTTGTTAATTTCCAAAATCCTTTTTATTATCAATGAATCGAGCATTTTAACACTAAATAAGATTACAACAAAAGTTGCATTCTTAACTAAACTTGTACTACTAAACTACTAAATATACTACTAAACGTGTACTAAAATTATTTCCGAATCTAAAGTTTGTGAATTTTTTTTTATGAATATATTCAAAACACTAGTCATTAGGTTTACTGGTTCATGAACATTACATTGATTTTCACTTCTGCAAAGTTATAAAAATGTAAGAGAGATCATCACACTTATGACATTAAGCGCCTCGAAGATCACAATGTTTATATCCGTAGAAAATTATAGTATATAAATTTACAAACATAATCTTAAAAAAACATTCCTATATCCTTTAGACTTTTCCTTTAAAAATAAACTTCGAAATTGCGGCAACTACATCGTCGCCGACGCCGAAGCAACCGGCATCGAAATCTCTGCACAGCAGAGCGAGTGTCGTGTTCTAGATGGCCAAGGATAAAGATAAGATAAGAGAGCATCGAGTCCAGTTTCAATTAGTGATATAACTGGAAAGCTTAATCTTATATATCCAGTGATAAGGAAAAGGCCGGATAGAAGTAAACTTCTGGCGTACTGCTTGTTGGTCTAATTGAAAGCAGCGGCGGTGTTGCCAAGATAATACATTGTGGTTTTACGACAGGCGCCGGAATTAGTTCTAGAAAGAGATAGTGCTGGAAAGCCGTCTGGTAAATAACTGAAAATTTAATATAAGTACAATATTAGAACTGCCTGTTTCTAGACAATACTTTTCGTGTAAGATGAACTGAATATTTTTATCTTTTAAATAGCAAATAGTGCACAAATTGCCTATGACTCAATTAATCGGAACAAGTTATATCGAATATTGCAGAGCTTTAATATCCCCCAAAAATACACACAACTAGTAGAAACAACAATGGATTCATCAATAGCAACTGTCAGTGTACAAAATCAGCTCACTGAAAACTTTACGATAGCCCAAGGATTAAAGCAAAGAGACGGGCTGGCACCGACACTATTCAACCTGACCTTGGAATATGTGATAAGACAGCTGAATATAGGAAGAGGTAATCTCCTAACAAATAAATCAATACAGATTGCCGCCTATGCCGATGATATTAGCATCATATCTCGCAGAACAGAAGAGGTGGCAGAAATATATTCACAATTAAAATCAAAGGCAAAAGAGACCGGACTAGACATAAATATTCAAAAGACAAAAAAGTTAACACAGGCAAGAGCTAAGGGAAATAGACGCACAGTTGAAATAGAGGACGATATTGAAACGGTAGAAAGTTTCACATATTTAGGAATTGCATTAACCACAGATGGAACAGAAGAACCAGAAATCCAAAGAAGAATAGTAAAGGGAAACTAAGCTTATTTTTCACTCGATCATGTGTTTCGCTCCAAAAACACACACTGGAGATCGAAAATCAGGGTCTACAAAACTATTATTAGACCAATGATATGTTATGCATGCTAGACATGGGTGATGACAGAAGAGACAAAAAGAAAACTGGAAGTCTTTGAAAGAAAAGTCCTAAGAAAGATATTTGGACCTATTAAAGAAAACGGAATATGGAGATCCAGGTATAACCATGAACTCTACCAACTGTTCAAAGAGACACCGATCTCAGAATTCGTTAAACTTCAGAGACTTCGCTGGGCTGGTCATGTAGTAAGAATGGAGACAGAAAGATTGCCGAAAAGAGCCCTAGATAGTAAAATGCAGGGCGGAAGACCAAAAGTAAGGCCACGGAAAAGATGGGAGACTGAAGTGGCAGCGGACGCGCAAAATTTGCTAGACGTGAGAACCTGGAGAAGATCGGCGCTGGACCGACAAGGTTGGAGACATAGTTTGAAGGAGGCCAAGGCCCGATTTGGGCTGTAGCGCCATTGGAGAGAAAGAGTGCACAAATTGATGAATTTTTTAGAGAAGTGCAGACTTTGCATGGTTTTTAAAATGGAAAAAGTAGATAAGCACAATTCATCTATCATTACAGAGTTTTCGAAAGGGATTCCTTGAATTTTAAATAAATCTTTTAATATATGCATCTGTGCGAAAGTGTTTAGTGTAAGTCGAAAATCTAAAGAATGATTTTTTACAGAAATCGTTTCTTGAACTAATAGTCGGGCAGGTTATTAATTATTACCTTTCTTTTTTTGGGAAGTATACCTTTTGGAATGTGAGATTCATGAATTGACAAAACTCAACGGGGTTTAAATAAAAATCTGGGAGATTCCACCAAATAGGTAAGTTTAAAAATTCTTTTGACATCAGACCACGAGACAGACAATCAGGCATTATCCTGTGAATTGACATTTTTCAAAGTGAAATGGTTAGTTAAATGTTCCAACAAAAAGCGAAGAATTAATACAGTATAGGGGAATCTGAGAATCAGTCCATAAATTTACAGATGAAAACATGATGTGATTTTTATATAGAAACTATTTTATGAGTTAACCTAGACAATAATGCCAACTTAGAAATAGATATAGTTTTTAAGGAAGCGAGTCGAGATTTTGAAGTTATTAATGCACAACGTACAGCTTTACTTTCGTATACATTACTAAAGTATAACGTTGTTGTTATTTAATGATTCTGGCATTTTGCTTGGTTTCAATAGCATGCTGGGCAAGAGCACAAGTATGTTTAGATAAATTAATGTCACTACGATGAGTAGTAAGACGCCCTTTCAATGATCTCCCAGTCTGACCGATATAACATGAGTCACACTCAGCACAAGGTATGTGATAAATAGTATTAACTTGTTCCAGAAGGGACAAGGGTGTTTTAGTTTTTGAAAATAAATTTCTAACAGTCTTAGCATTTTTAACAGCGATTTTCACAGGTATGTTATTTTGTTTATAAAGTTTAATAAGTTTCTCAGTAACTTGAGGAAAGTAAGGTAAAGATGAATAATGGGTAGTAGGAGTCCCAAGATCAGTATCAGGCAGAACAATGCTATTAATTGAATTATTAGATATTATTCTAAGTTGGTCACCATTGGGTATGTCATCTAAAGAGGAACCATCGCTTTGTAAGTATAGGTATTTATTAATGAGAGAGGATGGGTAGGAATTCTCAATTAGAATACTTCTTAATAATTGAAGTGATTCCCTTCGATTAATCGGATGTGTCAATCTATTTAGCCGACAGCTTAAAGCTTTTTTACTTGTCTTTACTGGTAAAGCCTGTCTTTTACGTTGTTAGTGTGGTTGTCTTAATTAAACTCCATTTTACCAGCAACATTCAAGAAGCCAGGAGTGGTAATTTTATTATACATTAAATTATTCATTTTCAATATTAATTAATACAATAATTCTACCTAAAGTAAAAATTAAATCATAACTATTGCTATATTGTTGGAAGTGCTTCTTTGATTTTCTTAGTTCTTCATTCTCTTTTTTGAATGTTTCTTTAAACTTATACATTTATATATAAAAAAAACAAAACCACATGTTCTTTTTGCTGTGCTTAGTTTGAACAAATTGTTAACTTATCTAGTTCAATTTATTGTTTATACATCATAATCGTATAATGTCCATTTACTTAAGTGTCTTTACAACTTTGTTATCACTGACTGCTACATATCTTTTTAAGGTAACACATGTAACAACTTTTCCATGCTTGTGTGGTTTTTTTTTTTTCATATTGTTCTTTTTAGATGAACTGATGATGCTTTCTGATTAAGAAAGCGAAACGTCTTCAATAAATAGATGAAGTAGCCATCAACTTTGTCTTTTTTCTCCACCTTTTGACCGAAAAAACCCACCACTCTTCTAAGTGATCCTTAATTTATATTGGATTGACGGTCGTACTCCTTTTCTCGATATATATATATATATATATATATATATATATATATATATATATATATATATATATATATATATATATATATGTTCGGATAAATTTCCGCGGTCAGATAAATGAAAATTACTGAGTTCTCGAGAAGAACCGCGTTGAGAATTTAAAGCTCGACGTTTCGGCACCCATTTTGGAGCCATTTTCAAGAAGGATACGGTTCCGTTCGAGTTTGGGGTCTCAATCTGCCTACTCCCCTCACTCGTGACGTACCAGTATCTTGTTCTGTATAAATACAAGAACCGTCAAACGGCACTGAGGTCTCAATCTGCCTACTCCTCAGTGTCAAGTGACTCGTTAAAAAATATCTGATATTAACCCATTTGGTCCCACTGTACTCGTCTGAGTACAACAGCAAAAATAGCCTAGTAGTGACACATCTGGTAAAAAAGTGGTACTATATTAGGAAGTGTTCTACTAAATTTTGACAAATTATAACCTAGGTGGTGCTCTTCTTCCCAATTTTTGCAGCAGTAATTATAAGCTAACCTCCATATTTCTGTTGGATCATTGAAGTGTTTGTTATTTTGTGATTTTGATACTATTTATGCATGTTTTTAACTTTTATTGTTGTAAAGGTAAGTACTAGTAATGTTTATTTATTTAGTATAAGATTTTTTTTATTATTGTTGTTTTTATGTTACAAAATAGACCTGTACTCATCTGAGTACAGTGGGTCTGTATGAGATCAAAATGATTATTTGGTTTTTTATTGTTTCAGGTTCAATATTGGTATTGGAATGGATTTTCAAGAATTGTCGCCTATTAGTCCCATTGGGACTAATGGGCGGCAATTTGATAACATTTGATAACGTCAAGCATGACCAACTTTTAGAGATCTTGGAAGCTAAACAGTTAGATACTCGCGATATAAGAATAATATCTACTCTGTATTATAATCAGAAAGCAGTCGCACGACTGCTGAAATTCAAATTAAAAACGGAGTTAGACAAGGATGTGTGCTGTCACCATTGCTATATAATCTCTATTCGGAAGAAATTATGAAGAAAGCATTGAAGGAAGAAGAGATTGGGATAAAAGTTAACGGCCAACCAATTAATAATATTAGATACGCAGATGATACGGTTTTAATGGCGGAGACAATAAAAGACCTGCAAGCCATTTTAAACAAGGTAGACACAGCTAGTGAAGAGAAAGGGTTAACAATGAACGTCAAGAAGACGAAATTCATGATTATTTCAAAAAAACAAAGATTGAATGCAAACTTGTACATTCACAATAACGAAATCGAACGGGTGCACAAATATAAATATTTGGGAACAAGCGTTAATAACAATGACATCACAGAAAAAATAAAAACTAGAATTGGAAAGGCTCGAGCTGCTTTTGTTAATATGAAGGACATTCTAGGAAGTCATGACATTAACTTAATCCTGAAAATGAGATTGGTTAGATGCTACATCTTCTCGATACTACTGTACGGAGTAGAGACTTGGACTATAAACAAAAGCAATATTAATAAACTAGAGGCCTTCGAAATGTGGATATACAGAAGAATTTTGAAAATACCTTGGACAGACAAAGTAACAAATAGTGAAGTTCTTCGAAGAATGAACAAAGAAAGGGAGCTGTTGATCACCATCAAGAGAAGAAAGTTGGAATATTTTGGTCATGTAATGAGAGGGAAAAAGTACCGATTGCTCCAGTTAATTATCCAAGGAAAGATTCAAGGCAAACGAAGCCTGGGGAGACGACGTATATCTTGGCTGCGCTATTTAAGAGACTGGTTCCAGTGCACATCTAACCAATTATTTAGAGCAACAGCTTCAAAGATACGAATAGCAATGATGATTGCCAAACTCCGTAGCGGAGAGGGCACTTGAAGAAGAAGAAGTCCCATTGGGTTTTATGGAAAACGTTATAGAACTCTTGTTTTAGCTTCAGATGACCCAGCGAGTTCCACTCATAAAGATGTATCGATGGTAGTTATTTCTCCTGAGACTGAGTATCAAACTGACAATGAGGACATAGATGAGGATGATCTTCAGATTAAAAGCGTGCTCAATGACGTTCCCGGAGAAAAAGAGGTTTATTACATGAGTGATGACTATGATAACGACGAAGAAGACAATTTTTCTCTTGCCATTAGAAGAGAAAATTTAATAAAGGGACAAAATAAAACCAAGAAATCTGACTGGACGAAAGAAATTACTGTTATTAATATGACATCTACAATAGGTTACGAGGGTCGTCTGGATAATATAAAAGAATAAATCTGAGGTAAATCTCCTATAGAAATATTTGAGAAATTTTTCGACAATGAAATTATGGAATATATTACACAGCAGACAAATTTATATGCCGCTCAAAATAATAATCATCAATTTCATGTAACGCAGGAAAAAATGAAGATATTTCTGGCTATTTTACTTTTCACTGGATACCATAGATTGGTGTTTAGATGAGGATCTTCAGGTTCTTCTCGTGACTAATGCAATTTCAAGGAAAGGTTTCCAAGAAATTAAAACATACCTACATCTGGCAGATAATTCGCAAATTGATACAAGGGACAGAATGTATAAAGTGAGGCCTCTCATGAACAAACTAAATAAAAAATTTCAACAATTTGGCATATTTCACAAAGACTTATCAATTGATAAAGCGATTATAAAGTATTTTGGGCATCACTCATCTAAACAGTTCATAAGGGGAAAGCCAGTAAGATTTGGGTACAAGGACTGGATGCTTTGTAGTTCAACTGGTTATTGCTATAAGTATTTTTTGACAATTGTTTTAGTAGTAACAATTTGATGGAAACTTTAAAAGTGAAGGGCTTTAGGGCAACAGGCACAGCAAGAGAAAATCGTATAAAAAAATGTCCTTTGTTACCTTCCGCTGTAATGAAAAAGAAGAATCGTGAATATTTCGAATATCGCTTTGATAAAACAGGTCTACTACTTTTTGTAAAATGGAAGGACAACAATCTGGCCACAATGGTATCAAATTACGATAGTATTGAACCATTTTCAAGAGTGAATCGTTGGTGTGCTGCTGCCAAACGAAAAATGTATGTACCCCAAACAAAACTTTTCTCATCATACAATGCTTTAATGGGCGGTGTTGATCTCTTTGACCAATCGATTAATAACTATCGAGTCAGTATACAAGGTAAAAATTGTAGTGGCTCATTTTTACCCACATGCTTAACTCAGCTCTTAACTCGTGGAGGTTACAAATATTTGCTGAATATAAAGAAATTAATCTTTTGTCTTTTCAAAGAGATATAGTAAGTCATTATTTAAGAAGTTTTTAGAAATCTACTTATTCTAGAAAACGACTAGCAGGATCTGTACCAATTCGTTTAAAAATGGATGGAAGCGGTCATTTTCCAAAGAAAATAGACAAACAACTTCGATATCGCTTACGCCATCAAAGAATACGTTCGATTTGTATAAAGTGTGAAGTTACTCTGTGTATTGAACGTGATTGTTTTGTGCAATTTCATACTAGTTAGATTATAATACAAGAAATACCCAAGTGTGTACCTATATTGTAAGAAAATAAAATATTTTCATTTTTACACAATGTTTTATATTTTTGACTCACGATTAGCCCAATGTACACCTACTTTTTGCTAAAAATTTACTTTTTTTATATCAAATAACAATGAATGGTTACTATTCAACCCAGATCCAACAAGGACATTCAAAAAAATCTTGTATTATCGAAAAAAAAAATGTCGTGGGATCAAATGAGTTAAGTTTAGGTGGTTAAGTATACAATACCGAATCACACATACAGAACACACTTTGTTATATTTTGCGAGTACATGTGATATGCCCGTTTCTTTTTAAGCCTTTTGAGCCAACATCAGGTGAAACGTAGTAGTTTCCCAGTACGGGCAAAGTCAACAGTTGCTGATTAATCCGCTTCCCGGTCACAATAAGTAATTATGGTGGTAATTACATATATTTATATTTATTTATTTTTCAGTTCGTATTGGCGTTATTAGAAGAAGAAACAAGTTAGTTTACTAAAAAAAACATTAATTCTAATTTTGAAACAAATTCAACAATACAGAACTTAAAATTTTAAGATTGTATGATATCATTTAAAACAACGGATACAGCGTAGGAAAATGTCTTTCTACCAACGGTGATGGATGATCACCAGCATTCGGTCTGTTACTTCGTGATAGTCGAGGAGTGCTTTGTTTATATTTTTGTAAAATTTGTTTCACCAAATCCCTCTGGAAATCCAATAGAGTAATGTTTTTCCTCTATAGAAATAGAAGACCTCCAAAAACGCATGACAGTTTCAACCTCCACCAGAAACTTAAATATACTGCCGGAATTATAAAACAGAAAAATGCTCACATACTTAAAAGCGCGGACGGAAAAATTTGTGATCATGAACAACAGTGCAAAAGAATGGGAGAGATACATCACTGACCTTTTTGACGATGCTTCTAGAGAAAATGCTCCAAATACTGCCTGTGACAACCAGTTAGACAGAGGTCCCAGTATACTAAATTCGGAAGTCAAAAATCCAATACAGCAAGCCAAAAACAATGGACCTGGACCAGATCACATCCCTGCTGAGCAACTTAAACTTTTGGATGAGGAAAGCATTGCCTGCTTAACCACTTTCTTCAACAAAATTTACAACGAAGGAAAAATACCAGATGATTGGTTAGAGTCACTGTTTATAACATTACCAAAGAAAAGCAGGCCCACCAAATGCAGCGATTTTAGACTAATCAGTTTGATAAGTCACACACTGAAGATAATCTTACGAATTATACAAAATCGAGTATTCCTTCTATGCCACAGTAGGATGGGTAATCAGCAATTTGGATTTAGAAACGGTCTAGGAACTAGAGAGGCACTATTCTGTATGCGCGTTCTATTACAAAAAAGTTGTGAATTTCGAAAGAATGTTTATGTTTGTTTCATCGACTTCAAGAAGGCGTTCGACAGAGCATAACACGATACACTTTTCGATTGCCTACGGGCAGCAGGACTTGACCACTATGATATAAGACTGCTGAAATACTTATTATTACAATCAAGTAGCCTCTATCCAAATTAAAGACCGTCTGACTGAAAAAATATCCATCAAACGTGGAGTACGGCAGGGTTGTGTTTTGTCACCAACTCTTTTTAATCTGTACTCTGAAAAAATCTTTAGGGAGGCTTTGGATGACAGACAAGAGGGAGTAAGACTAGGTGGAGAAGTAATCAACAATATTAGATACGCTGACGATACAGCCATTCTTGCGGAAAATTTACAAGATTTCCAAACATTACTAACTCTAGTCAGTGAAGCAAGTTATCGGAGAGGCCTAAAAATCAACATTTCAAAGACAAAGTGGATGGCAGTTGGAAAGACCAATATAGATCAAGGTCTGATTTCTGTTTATGGAGAGGAGATCGAAAGATTAAATCATTTCAAATAGCTTGGCAGCTGGTTAAATGTAAATTGTGACTCTGATGAAGAGATAATAACCAGGATCGAAATATCACGTAAGGCTTTTATGACCTGGAAACCAGTTTTATGCAACAGAAACCTGTCGATGAATATTCGTAAGAAGGTCCTGAAATGTTATGTGTGGTCCATACTATTGTATGGTTGTGAGACATGGACGTTAAAAACCACAATGCTAAACAAGTTAGAAGCATTCAAATTGTGGTGCTATAGACGAATCCTAAAGATATCGTGGGTTTCGCACACTTCCAATGAAGATGTTCTTCAAATGATCAATTCAGAACATCTGCTCATAAACACCATAAAGAGGAGAAAAACAGAATACTTCGGCCATATAATTAGAGGACCTAAATACCATCTACTTCGCCTTATAATACAAGGAAAAGTGGAAGGAAAGAGATGGATTGGTCGAAATAAACTTTCATGGCTGCGTAATATTAGACAATGGTGTGGTTCCACAGTAAAAGAATTATTTCGCGCATCAGCTGACAGAGAAAGGTTTCAGGAAACTGTAAACATGATGACGGCCAACGTCTGAATACAGACACGGCACCTAAAGAAGAAGAATGTTTTTCCAGTTTTGACTTTGTAAATAGCATGTGAATTTAGTACAACCAGGTCAAGTATATGAAAAAAGACATTTTTGTACCATTTTACGTTTTTCCTTACGGATTCAGTAGAACTTAGGAGCATGTCTGTTCTGTCGACTCCACCCATATTCATATTGTACGCGATAATACAGTCAGGTTTTTCAACTTCTTGGTTTCTGCTATTTTTGGTTTTAGATATATTAGCTTCATGTATGGTTGTCAACATTACAACGTCTCTCTTATCTTTTCATTTGAGTGCCAAAGATTTGTCAGTAGATAAGTGTTGTATAGAACCTTTTTCCAGATTATTTTTAAATTTTGGCATATGTTTTCGATTCTGCTTTACAGTTCCGCAACAATAAGTATTTTTTTTTTTTTCGAATAAAGCTTCAGCCAGTAATGGACTGCTGTACCAGTTGTCCATGTAAATTTTGTGGCCATTATTCCAATATGGCTCGGTCAGTGTCATAACGATGTTTCCAGATATACCAAGATTCTCAGAATACTCAGTTATATCTGTATCCGCTCCGGTATATATTATGAAATCTAATATATAACCGGTTTCAAAATCAACGGCAACAAAAAACTTAATTCCAAAACGATGCTTTTTTTTTCGCCAAGATATTGGCTAAACCAGATACGTCCTTTGAATAACATAAGGTTTTCATCTATGAAAATGTTTTCAAATGGATAGAAGTTTTTTTGGAAAATAAAATAGTCACTTATGCTTCTAATTTTCACAAGACGGTCATTTAAGTTACAGTTATTGTTATCCGAAAAGTCGATATTTCTCAATAGCTGAAAATATCTATCTCGAGGCATACACTGTTGAAATGTTGGTATTTCTAAAAAAGCATCTTTGGTCCAATAATCACGCAGTCTCTGCTTTTTTAGTTGTGGCATGAGCAAAGATACGGCAATAAAAATATGCATCTCATCAATATCTGTGTTTTACCAGTTTTTCATGTGAGAAGGGCCAGGCATTCCAGAATTGGCATTATCACCGAATATATTGGTTTGTTCAACGACTTTTTCCATTATCTCTTGTGTAAAAAAGGCTTCAAACACTTGTAGGACAGATGGAGCGTCCGACAATGCTTCAATACAACATCCAGAGGCATCGTTTGAAAAATTATCTATTGTAGGAGCAATATTTTTTTTTGCCACTTGAAAGGTTCATTTATTTTTGTTTTGTTTTTCGTCTTTTGGATTGTGGAATATCAGGAACAACGAGTTTGGTGTCACTTACTGAACTGTCATGGTTTTTCTCACTATCACTGCACGTCGGTTCTCAAATATTTTTCTACCCGCAGCTCTTGGATGTTTTTCGTCTTTTGGATTGTGGAATATCAGGAACAACGAGTTTGGTGTCACTTACTGAACTGTCATGGTTTTTCTCACTATCACTGCACGTCGGTTCTCAAATATTTTCCTACCCGCAGCTCTTCTCTGATTCAGCTTCAAATTTTTGGTCTGAAGTACTGTTAAAAGCAAGTTCT